>NC_092631.1:74374590-74429015 GCF_039555335.1 Amphiura filiformis
GTCCATATTTGAAGTGAAATGGAAAAAAAAACCACCATCTTGGCCGTTTTACATGGATCTCTATCGCTCTTATAATTCAACATTGTTCTGTATTCCTATAAACAAATGCAATACATCTTGGCGGATTCCAGTCAGTTGGGACATATATATATGTAAACATTAACAGTATGCCAAAATATCAGATTTAAAAACAATAATGAAATAATTTACAAAGATCGTACTTTACGGCTTCAAATTTTTTCTCATTTTTTCTCAAATTTGAGATATTATTTAGATTAGAGTGTAATTAAAAAGTCTACTTCCTGTTGATCATAAACATATTAATGAAAATTCTAGTGGTTGTTTACATAGTATGCATTAAATGAATGCAATATGTTGAGAACGTCTCATTCAGGGCATTCATATTGTGAAGAATTATGGGAAGACAGCAAATCGAACTCTGTATTCCTCCACTGATATATGATTAGGAAAAAGGCTTATGTAAAATCACGAAAACCATGTATCTTTTTTGTGGCTTTCAATGCGCATATATCTTGCATGTTTAAGACATCATTATGTATCACTTTCATCAGGCACGACAAATTCCAATGTAACATGATAACAGGTAGAAGAGAACCTTTCTTATTTACCAAGGAGAGTTCAGATGATCACATTTTCCAGTCGTTCAAGGCCAGCGATTGATTTTTAGCCAATAGAATTGAGCATACTTTCCAACGTAAAAGGAAATGTAGAATCTCATTGGTCAATGATCGATCGCATGACATTCGCGACCGGAGAAAATATTCAGCTTTACAATACTTTGATACAAAGCTATACAAGACTAATAGAAGCACGTGTCGTACGCTAGACTGGAGATTGAAGTCCTAGCAACCAAACAAGTGAGAATTAACTTTAAATCCAAGCAGAAAGTAGTTGGATTTAGTATGGGACAAATTACGTGATTAAGTGTTCATCAACGTGATACGAAACAAACGTGACTCTAAAGATTTCACACTGATAGGACTGTAAAAAAAAGTATGATTAGTGAAAAAATGTCAAATGAGGCACGAAGCAGCTGTAGCTCTATCCGATTAGAGTCAAAAACTAAATAACATGTGATGAAAACACGTAACTTTAGACAAAATGCATGGAATACGCTTCTGGCTAGACATATTTTCATGTAGACATGCTATACATCATAGGAAAGTGCAGAGAATAAAAAGGAGAAAGTGCGCAAACACAAGCTACGACGATTTTGCACAGGTGATACTTGTAAATATAAATTATAGAGAGGGTGAAATCGCGCAGAACGTTATACAATTTTACATATCACTCTGAAATAAAGTGATTGGAAACTAGTATTTGATTGTGGCTGAGAAGATGTAGTTGAGGAATGAATTCTGATATTTAGCTGTGTTTAATTTCTGACAACCCCTGCTGGGTGGGTTTTCTTGTCACTTCCTGTTTATTTTGCATGTTACTTGTATTTGACATTTTCTTGTTTGCTCGTGACAGTTAAAACATGAAAGTATACATAATGTATCGTTACATGAATATGCCAAGTGAGCTGCTCAAGATGAAAATAAACATTATACCCTTAGAGTATTTATATTTGTGTGAACCTTCTATAGCTTTTATGATTACAATTCAAAGAAAAAATAATCATGTTATAATTTATATTAGCAGAGGAAAGTCAAGACTCGTTAAAGTAGAAATGTCCCTTGTAAGAGTTAACCGTTTTGCCCTTCTCTTTCTTTTTGCATATATTTAGGCGGTTACTTTTAATTAATGAATACATCGTAGAAAGTTGACTTGTTACTTGGTTAAAATAACATTTACGGATAGATGCCTCTGAAAAGAAAATATCCCCGATTATATTTTGATCCAAAAAAAATACGCATTGTACCCTTCCTTCTCATGTATCTTTTCACCGAATCACATCATCATCAAACTTGTCAAAATTATCGTCGGTTTATGAATAAAAACTGCCAGGTTCTACACAATATTAAGTTACAAAAATTAAAAATTGCTCATGAAACATGACGTTTGCTGATTTAATTTAATTACGAAGTTAATAGTATGCTGGAAGGAGAGACGACATGCTAGTACCCAGAGGAGAAAGAATAATTGAAGCCCACGTCAGTTTGCAAGTCTCAAAAAGTCGGTTCATTACCCTCTTTTCAAAGCCCTTCCTACGCGCGAAGCAAATACAGTCAAACAACATAATCTAAAAAAACAACGGAGACAAATAACATAATCTAAAATTCATACGTTTTTAATTTAAAATTTCAGAATTTGAAATCTCCATTAAAAATCAAAACATAAAACATTCAAATCCATAACTAGTGATTAAATTTGAGGGAATGAATCTGATAACTTAGGACTTCCGCAATTGGATGGTTCTCATAATGTTAATGAACGGAACACTGTTATAATTAAGAAGTTTATACAGCGTTTAAAACATATTTTTAAAGCTTTACAGTAGATCAACGATATAAGTAATGCTAAGATTGACTTGATGGTTTGCATACCTAGGCATTGGTGCTTACACTCGAATGCCAAAGATCTGGAAGTCATTGCTCTCAAAAAGAGTGAAGCAACGCTTCTTTACAATAACAGTAAAACTCTTTGGTAGCGAGGCGTGGTCATCCACAAACTGGCAGATTTGGCAATATAATAGCACATGTGAATATTTGGCAGTTTACACAGGATATTGTACTCATCTACACATAGCAGCTACACGTGGCATCTATTGCACTTACCATTTCTGGCACTGAGCACAATTATTGTGCATATTTTACCCTCTTGGAATTGCACAACGATACTGTATAGAATTAGATGACTGCTTTATACCAGTCTGCTGAAGTCAATAAACATCTACTATAAATAATACATTGCAAGTAGAGAGCCAAATCTGACAGATAAACGGGAGATAATAACAGTTTAAGTCACCACAATTTTAACAGACAACGAAAGCACACGATTCGCTGTTTCAAGCTGAAGCAAGAATATGCTGGGGTTCTAAATCCCTTAGGGACGCACCATTAGACATCAAGGGGGGGGTTAGGAAGTTGGGGTCGGGGAAATTGGGTTTTTTTTGCAAGTTTTTTAAAAAATGTCATGCATTTATACAAGTTACAGTGTTGGTGGGGAAACCATGTAGTGGGGACAGTTTTTTTTTCAAAACTTCCTAGCCCCTCCCCCCTTGAAGTCTCAGTGTCCTAGGCACTGGACCTGAGAATACTGACGTCGAGACGAGACTGCAAGACAGGCAAGGAAACTATGGATGTCTATATCAGTTCCAGGATATCACTTGACTTCAAATCAAGCAACTAAGACATCACGTATATTTGGGTCCTACATAGCGCTTTTGGTACCCGGATATGTACAGATAGCTCTTAATGTCGTACCCTGGGCATGTAATAAATTGTGCCGAACACAATAATGAATATTGCATAGTGTTATATAGTGTTTATTTAAATAAAACGCAAAAACATTATGCAAATGTTCAGGGTACTATAGTATACAAATATTGACTGCATGCCCAAAAGGTGAATGGTCAAAGCTATTACTAGTGATCGCAAAACCGTACTTTTTCCGAAACGAAGCTGAGTGAAAATAGTACGGTTTTGAGATAGAGGAGCAATAGTTTTGACCATTCACCGACTAAAGGGCAGCAGTCAATATTTGTTTTATATACCTCATACATAGGTTTGTTACCAAATATTTTCGGAAATGTTACACACAAGCCATAACTGAGTCGGCGTGTCTATGGTGTGCGTCATCTCTGCGTTAAGCAGTCGGCGTGTCATTGCCCGGGGAATAGTACTACAATTTCCCGCTGCTATGGGAACAACCTTTGAACTCAAGAATAGTTAAAACTATTTGATGCCGCGTAACGCGGTTTTAACCAATCAATCAACAAAATTCTATGAATGTGGTATAAAAAGAGACATCGGGGCACCGATAGTGCTATTGGACCAAACTATACGTGGTGCACTATCAGCAATGTTTTGCCTGCTCATTTTGATCTTAATAAAAAAGTATACATACCTAAAAAGAAAATGAATGCCCTAGTGAATACAAAGGGAACTAGATACGAATCTTCACTAAAAGTGAAATCGGTACAGAATATAAGGTTTAATTAGTTGCTTTTTGATTCTTGCATTAGGTTAAAGAAACATATCAATATTTGTTACAGTGCTATCAATCATAAGCATTTTTGTTCTTCTCCCTTTGAAACTTAAGTATCCTGGAGAGATGAAAAGCTTATAATACTAAGAACTGAAATATATTTTTGTAACATGTTCCTGATGCTCTGAGCACTATTCAACGGAAAACCATCTTAAAATTTATTCAAGTTCATGTACAACACAGACTCTTAACACTTATCCATTTTAATACATCTCAATTTTATATATCATGATCTTCTTCGAAACAGCTTAATTTTATTGAAACAGATATAAATCAATTCAACAACGTGGAAAAACATAGGCACACTAAAGCGTGTGCGAAACAACCTAACGCCGGGAGCCACCAATGGGAATAGCGTTGTGAACAAATGACGTGATTAAATCATTTATCAGCTTAAATAAACCAACATCTTGCCTATTGGATTATACTATGTTGAACTTGAAGAGCAGCATTGTGAAATGTGTAAATGCCGGGATACAACATACGTGATGTAAATCATACATGAGAATCTAAAATTGATTCGTCAAGAAAATGAAAGAAAACTTACAATTATACCGTTATGAGTTTTAACAACAGCGTCTTTTGACTCATTGAAGATAGTTAATGAATGTTAGCGGGTGCAGAAGCTAGTATGAAATAATGTATAATTTCTCACAGCCTTTATATGTCAGTATAGATGTCAGCTATAACTACATAATAGATGAATATGAATATTATTTACTATTTACTTTTATTACGATCAAGTTTCTTTATGTCTAAAAAATAATAGCGTATCAATGCATCAAAATGTCGAGTCCAAAAAAAGTGAGTAAATTTTTGTTTTGTTATGAATCTTCTTATTTTTAAACCTGTACTTTCAAACCTGAGAAAATCTATTCAGGTATAATGTAAGTCGTGTGAATGTAAATCATGTAATTGGCGGCATTGAATGTTCCATGCATGTCAATATCATTATCGTAAGGGCTTACGTATTGAAAAATCTTAAGATAAATTCCATTCTCCGATGCAATGTTGTAATTTATATTGAAGAATGCGTTGATGTGACACATCATGGGAACCTTTTTAACAGGAAAACCATATGTGGACAGGCAAACCGCTCTTAGGACGACGCGCACTTTAGCTATACCCAAATACCTCTATCATGAGCCAATTGTAGATTATGGAAATAATCTTGTGTTTGTTAACTGCATCCTATGTTTAAAATCATTCAAGAGTATCCCTGTATTTCCTGCGGAATAAACTATATTGTGTATGAAATACTGTACTTCAGATGACTAAACAACCAGTATTCCATATTTTACTACCAAGTACTACATTTATTTTGGAGCTCACATTGCGCTGACTCTTTGATCAGCATGCCTTTTATTAATAAGAACATTTCTAACATTGTTTCAATTAAATAAAAACATGCTAACAATAAATCAGGAAGCAAACTGGTAAGTACTGCAATTTGTGTATGCATTTTCACAGCCTAGAATAACAGCTGTTCATTTCAAACATATACGAAAGAAACAATGTGCATTACCGGGGTGCATTAATATGTTGACATTCCTAGAGCAAAACGATGAATATCTAGGCAATCTTTTAGTGTTGCTTGTAAACACACTGCATGTTGTGAAAATGTGATTGTCGACTTCGAATTTTCCACGTGTATATCATTATGATATTATTAAGACTACATATTGACAATCTTAAGATAAATTCCAATGTCAACGATGAATGTCGCAATTTCATATTGAAGAATGCCTTGATGTGATACATCACGGGAATCTTTTTAACGGGAAAACCATATGTGGACAGGCAAACCGCTTTTATAAGATATAGGACGACGCGCAGTTTAACTTTACCCAAATACCCCTCTCATGAGCAAGTAGAAGAACGTGGATATAATCATGTGTTAGCTAACAGCTTCTTATGTTTAAAATCATTCAAGAGTATCCCCGTATTCCCTGCGGAATAAACTATAATGTACAAGAAATACTGTACTTCAGTATAACTGAAAAACACCAGCATTCCATCTTTACTACCATGTGCTTCATTTATATATATTGGTGCTCATTGCGCTGTCTCTTTGATCAGCATCCCTTTCATTTAAATAAGAACATTTCAATATAACGTTACATATTTCAATCCAGTTCATGTATGTATGCATTTTTCACAACCAAAAGTAACAGCAGCTTATTCAAACATAATTATACGTTAAGAAATAATGCGTTTACATTACTAGAGCAAAACGATGAATATGAAGTCAATATTTTAGTTTTGCTTATAAACTTACATCATCTTTGAAATAATATTTCAGTTGAGTGAATTTAATTTTGTCGCATACCACGACCGATCTAAATATAGGGACTACATTTGATATGCATTAAACAGATGTAGGGAACTTAATTCATACAAACTATGGAGGTCTGTTCTGATGGTAGACTGGCTCATCCAGACCCTGACTCGTTGAAAAGTATCTTCATTCTTGTAGTGAAATTTAAAAAGTTAAATACGGATTTTGTTATATAGTTGACAAAATGTCTATTTAACGAATCCTGGAATTAAGTACATAATTTGAATGCCACATTTAACTCCAATAAATATTACACAATGGTGGTCTCAGTCCTCTATCTAGCATCAACGATAATTTTTCATAGCGTGAACTCGATCTATATGTTTGACTCTCGGGCGGAAAGTTCACCTTATTAATATAATTATATTTGCAGCTGTATCAGTTTTGAAGACATTATTATTTCCCAGTGCACTATGATCATACATATATGCAGCTAAAAGTACTTTGTACAACCAAGATAATCTGATAGTCCCATTCAAGATTAATTATAGTGACACATTTTTGTTAGAATTTTTTACGT
The DNA here is from genome assembly GCF_039555335.1 of Amphiura filiformis. Classification (NCBI taxonomy): domain Eukaryota; kingdom Metazoa; phylum Echinodermata; class Ophiuroidea; order Amphilepidida; family Amphiuridae; genus Amphiura; species Amphiura filiformis. Next base: position 74,381,622 of record NC_092631.1, read on the forward strand.
TTGCAAAACAAACATTTTGGTGAATTCCAGAATCGGACACTATTTGGTTTATCTTGTTTATCCGTGGGCTTTCTGTCAAGATTGGTCTTCCTGTCAATATACGTTGTCTCCTTTATGATAAATTTGAAGAAACAAGTTAATCACATTGAAATCTACCAAAACATCACGACTACAACACAGATACATTTAAATTTTTGCGAACCTGAAATATCACAACAATCAGCCACTACTGTTTGAAGATAATAGTTAGTTGCGAACGAACCTAGCCCTTCATTTCATATTGTAAAAAAATAATTTTCTTTTGCAAAGCATTTCGGGAAGATCATGAACCCAACCTGTAGGGGCACTACCCATAGGAATAAGAATAATTGAAGCACATGTCAATTCATAAGACCTCAGAAGACAGTGCAGTGTTAATGCCTCTCGAGGAGGATCCATAGCAACAGAAGTTAAAGAACGTGTGTTGTTCAGCCTAACACCCGGTTAACCAAAGGGAATTTATTGTGAACAAATAACCTAATTAAATCTGTCTTTTTTCCATTATAATTGAACAACGTGCTTATTTATATGTCTACACTCAAGTAGTGACTTCTATGCATCAAAGAAAATTGACGTTGTCAAGTTGGTGAAATATTATAGTGTCAACAGCTGAATTATGGATGTTGATCACAGCAATAATAAGTTTAACATGACGTACGGATTTGGTAAAAAATTGAAGTCAGAAAGAAGAGAGTTATGTTGAGAAAGGAAAATATTCAGATTCCGGCTCCCGTATTCGTGTATCGAGATTCCACGGGGAAAAGTATACTTTTGATAACATTTAAAATGTAAATAACATATTAAGCATTTCAATGCGTTAGATTTTCCTCCCACTTGCTAGTTTTTCTGTGACTTTCTTCCATAATTTAGGTACGACTTAGGTACGACGAAACCAAGCGTATGTCTCAGAACATAAAAAAGAACATGCTAATACTTGTTTACGTCTAATAATTTTCCTCTTTAACAAAACATTGAGTTTTATTTGAAAATCAGAGATAACAAAAGTATCACATTTCTTAACAATGGTTGACCCAGACTCCTGCGGGGATAAAACTTACTTTGAATATGTTATAATGTCTGATCGTGCTTCTTTAGGGTCTATAAGGAGCAGCGAAATATATATAAAAGAGCTGCACACGGTCGATGTACGAATCCACAGAACATACGACAAATGTTATTAGCTCAAACCAGATTATAACAAAGTCTTTATTATATCAGAGTCTCAAGATAAAACTCAAAGTCTCACTTTGAGACTATCCATTCTGTTATTGTCCGCAATGTTTCGACCGTTCTGGACATCTGAGCCGAGCAAATTAGATCAGGCATCCCACATATAATATCACAATGAGGTTATCATATCCAGCTGTGTCTACTCAGCGCTTTTCACATGAAATACTTATATATCTAGCGTAAACACGACATATATGCAGGGTTTGTAAATAAAAAAACTCGCATATCTGGTCAGTATTTATCCAAATGATAGGGGCTGACTTCAAGCGCAGTTATGGTTGATAGTGCCTCACTAATATATACCTGTTTTTTCTTCAGCTACACTCTTAAAACATCGTGGTCAAAATTGACCACGTAGAAGTTAATTATGCACCTTACACCTAAATTGTGGTTAAATTTTGACCCTTATGTGGTTAAAATTTAACCACAATATAGGGGTAAGATGCATAGTTAACTACTATGTGGTTTTGACCACGATGTTTTAAGAGTGTACGTGTTCATCAATCAACACTGACTTACGTAAAACAAAATTATCCGTAACACTTTTGAATGATAAATATTACTAATCTGGCACTTCTTCTTTCCCTTGATTAATTGCTATGGCAAAAAATACAAAAGTGGAATTAATGAAGTATTCCCGTTTCGCAAAGCCCCTTATTTTACAATATACCTTAACTAAATAAATTATTTTCAGAGTTCACGTAAAAACATTTTTTTTAGTTCTTAATTTTAAAGTTGTGGAAACAAAATGTGAATAAAATTTGATAAAACTGATAACATGTGTCATTTTTAAACTTTGAAATAAGTCGTTTCAAAGAGTAATTTCAGAATACTGATCTTTGGTGGAATTCTACGTCACTGTTGTGCCGGTCATATCATAATCAGTGCTTTTTATCATCATCGTGAATTAGCCCATATTGTTCAGGGACTATGTTGCTGTTGCTCATACTGAGAGTGAAATGCTAGTAACTCTCCTCTCCTGGGTTACCATTTGTTGTTATTGGTCACGCGTCTTCGCATTTCCATTATTTCATATTGTGCCCTTATACCCTATCTGTAAATATTATACGTTTTTGTATTGTAATTATGTTGTTGAAGTAATATTTGACTCAATTTACACGTGTAAGTAATATGATTATGTCTCATTATTATCTTGCTTAAGTTATAGTTTTAAGGTTGCTTGAGGTATTTTATTTGTTAATTCAGCGAAGATGCATCTTCTCTGGTAATTGAATCGCCTCATACCATTCATGTTTGCGTTTTCATTGTGTTGGTCACGCCTCATCACACCGCCATAATTTATTTATATTGTACTATTTACCTGTTTGTAAATATGCTATTTTAAACTATGTGCTTTAATCTTTTAAAATGTTATTGCCTGTGTTAGAAATATGATTGTTATTAAATCATATCTAAGTTAAGGCTATCTATAGTTGGGCGCTATATTAGGTCCTTCATATTATTATAAACAAAAGTTTGGAAAGTTTTTCCAAGCATCTATATCTCAGATTATTTGTGATATGTTCATATCTTGTTGCATATTAATGGACAGCTAATGTATTCCCCTTTACATTGACACCACATTTGAAACAATCACCCCTTTCATGTCTAAGTACACGCCTTGTGAATGTAGTGGGTCTCAAACAGAATGTGCCAAATTGACCATTATTCTGTGCTCAATCACCACTAGTTACTAACATCAATAGTGGAAGAGAACAACATACGCAGCCACAGCAGCCTAGCACCTCCTCCTCATGCTGCTTACCAGCCTTGTCACACGTTGTTGTGAGATGGCATTCCATTCTTGAACCAGGAGTCGTCGCAGGTCATTCAATGTGGTTGCATTGGCTACTCAGACACGCACCGCACGACCAAGCTGATCTCACAAGTGTCCAATCGGGTTGGGTTCTGAACTGATGGCAGGTCATTCCATTCTCTCTACTCCCATATTCTGTAGGTAGTCGTTGATTACCCTGGCTCTGTGGAGGCTAGCGTTGTCGTCTTGGAGGATTGCAGTAGGTCCCAGAATGATTTCGGTTTAAGACCCCACTACATTCACAAGACGTGTACTCAAATGTAGTGTCATTGTAGAGGGAAATACATCAGCTGTCCATGCAATACAATATGAACATGTCACAAATAATCGCAGATATAAATGTTTGAAAAAACTTTCCAAACTGTTGATGAGGAGTTTATAATAATATGAGAGACCTAATACAGCGCATCATTCGAGTCCGTTGAGTCCCTTGAATTATGAATTTCATGAGACATTGAACTCAGCGTATAGGAACATGATAGCAAAGTTAAAATACTTTTAAAATAAGACCTCAGAAGTCAGTTTAGTAGTAATGTTTCTCCAGTAGGATCCATAACAACTTAAAAGTTGTTGAAAATAAATGTTAGTAGAGTTTGATGGAAGCATGATAGCACACATCGGTTTCAAAGTTCACAGAATAATTTTAAAATATTGATCTTGGGCAACACATACAACTTTTAAGTGAAGCTAAGGTTCTCTTGCATCATTAATTTGATGACACAATGAACTCGATGTATTAGTGGATAGAAATATAGTCACAGTATTTATGATTTTCAGAGTTGGTAAAAAAATTGTACGTATCATTTTTGACATTCCTTATATATGAAATGTATCGTGTTTAGTAAATACATTAAAATTTGCTCAATCTGTTAGAGTGTTAAATTTCGCATCGAAGTAGGTTATGTAACTATAGTTTAAGAAGTGTCGTTATCATTGATATATGAATATTTAAATATCAAGAATAATGTTAGCTGTAAACTTGACACGTGTGAAAAGTCAAATTTACTTTACGCATTCAGTTGCTGAGAATTATCATCCGTATCAAATTTTCAGATCATACCATTTGGATAAGAAATCAGCAAACATTGAAGCAGAGTGAGGTGCCATAAACTTATCTCAAATGTTATCCACAAGAGTCTGCCATGAGAGCCCAGATATATCATATTATTAAACACTTGAGAATGTTCCTGCAATCTTATTAGTTCTTACCCATGTGGTATGACACGATATAACACGTGTCAGCGCGTGTGCATCGGCATGACACGCGTACTCGCTATTTGAATCAATCGGAGGCGCATAGCAACAACGGGACTGATCGATTTTAAGCCCTGGGTAATTCCTTGTAATATGTAGGATTTAATTTGACTAAAATTTGTAATACTTTTGATATTTTTATTTCAATTGAAGATAATAAAGGTGTTGTTTTTAGCCGCTGTCATCTATCGTCTCATATAACCATGATAACATGAGCGACATCATTATTTTTAGCGTAAAACAACTCGTTTTAACAAGTTAAAATAATGATGTCGCCCGTGTTATATGAGACGATAGATGCACTCCAGCGGTTAAAAACAATACCTTTATTCTCTAAGTAAAGTTTATTGTCTAATGTTGCTTGTCCTCCTATAATTACAGGGACTGTCATTCAAAGAGCTCCACATCTACCCTTCTTTTGATCTAAACATGCTAAATGCTTATTAATGATAAACAGGTTCGCACATTTCGCAATTAGTAAACAACCATGAAACCGATAAAAGTAAATCTTATAAAGATTACATATAGTATCACATTCAATTTGTTCTAAACTCCGCCTCACATGTCAATCAATTTAATGTTGTCCAGAAATCAAAGTAGCCATCATTATATTCGATTGACCTGGATCACAAACTCTGAATACCGGTAATGTTTCAGACTGCCTACAATCACAGAAAATAGTAAGCGCCACTTGGTTATTCGGGAACATAATCGAAGTTTATGACTTATAAGGAGGTACTTAAAGGTTCATTTTATATACAATTCATAGGTTTGACGGAAATCTAAAGAGAGGATTCAGGTCGTGTGAATTGGGTGACATCGTGATCCATTGTGTCTTGTCATTTTTGGAAAATAATGAACAAACATAAAGAGGTCAACTGAAATGTCAATCCATATAAAATAAGCACCTCAAAGAGATCGTTACAATCCTGACAAATACTACTACACTTCCTCTTACTAAACTCAAATCAAATAAGCTAATTGAAGAATCTGTTACACATGTATATACTTGGTTTTTGGTACACATGCATTAAGTTTTACCTCAGGAATTAAATCGATGATGACCAGGTACACATGATATGACCACGAAATGGCCAAAGATAAGAGAGAGGAAAGCTGTTTTGCCCACTTGGAATGCTGAATTCCCTGTATTATTAGCTTCTTGTTAAAAATGAATGATGCATAACCCTTTCGCTTTTTGCCCAGGGCGAAAAACAACAACCAGCATAAAATGTCATCGATTGCTGATAACACACACCTGCTTCTTGAATGTAAAACCAATGTACAGTGACAACTGTATTACCTTAGGTTCTATTGTTCAACCAAATTCATTACAAGTAGATGTCTGATTGTCTTAATAATTTAAAGATAATGGACAATTTGTAATAACTGTAAAATAATACCTGGACTTATCCATTTTTACATACGATGTAGAATTATATAATTTTAGAGGGGAGCACTTTAATTAGAAGGGGAAAGAATGTTATTTTGTAGAAGAGAAGAGGTATTAAGTAACACGAAATTTTAAATATAAAGAGTTAAAGAAAATAGAGGTCATCCGTGTTCTATAAGTTGCATATCCTATCAGCGACTGCTATACCTTGTTTAGGACTTTCAAAAGAAGTACCTGCATGTGCAACCATGACTGCTTCAAAATAGCCGGCCAATGTCTGAAAGTCATGCAGGTAACTCCGAGGTCGTGCATTGAATTGGTTTGAATGAGGAATACTACGGGAATCAGCGCCTTTTGTAGGAAGTCACGCATGAGTAAAGTGGATACCCTCTTTGGAGGTAACGCGAAATATTGATTGGTCAATAAACGCATAGTATTTTAGCCTTAATTACTAAAACACTGTTGCATGAACTGTCACATTGGTCTGATCTTTAGGGTTGGTCAATTAGTCATGTTTACTCCCGGTTGGCCAATTATAGGGGGCAAAGTTTTTGGCAGGCCAAAAGGGGGCAATTGATTTTTTGGCATAGATGTTTCGGGCACAGTTTCTATATCACGCCCTAATAGGTGTAGGAACATGTTCAAATATGCTAAATTTCGTATAATTTGGTTTCTCCAAAATGTTGGCATTATGCTAAGGAGGATCAAAGATTTTTTGGCACGACAAAGGGCGAGGCAAAGGTTTTTTTGGTACGGAAAGGGGGGCAAAGGTCTTTTGGCACGTCGAGGGGAGAGGGCAAAGATGTTTTGGCACGGCCATGGGGAGAAGCGAAGCAGACCATTTTGAGAATTGACCACCCCGGGGGTACACATGATTATTGCACCACCGATCACAGCTCCATTTCATTGATATTATATGATTATTTTACCTAAGGCTATGTATAGCTCATACCTTTTAAAATCTCCTGCTTCATACTAATTCAAAAGTTTTTTCTTACATTCACTTTGACTCTCACAATCACATTCATGCATCCTTCTTACTATTCCTGGCTCTTTATTTTTCTGTTAACTCCTTATCTTTCCAATCAAATAGATTTTAATCTTTAATCATTATTTTCTCGCTTTGCGAAGCATGAATTGAATAATTTAAAAGTGTATGCTATTTGCTCTCTCAAATTCCCTCTAGCCATTGCTCTCCCTTTCTCTCACTTTTCTCTCCCTCTCTTTTTCTCCCATCTCTTTCTCTTGAGATGTCTTCAAAAACACTGGTAATTTGACAAAATGCCGATTATAAGCCGAACTCAAAAGTCTCTTTCACAAGTTTATTGCATATTACCAAACAGAAAGTTTGCCAAACTTGGTGCAGAACTTGCGTATGGTTTAATTCCCATTGGGGCCATCTTACGAGTATGGACTGGGAACACTGAATGGCAACATCTATCCGTTTTCCCATATGTATAATTGGGTAAATGAACCATGAAAGCCCAGAGCTGTGTAGGACATATTTGTCCGTGGGTTACATGTAAAGAAAACCACTGTACACATTTTTCAAAACCGTGTTAATTACACAAACCCATGTTTCTGATTTACCTATATTGCAATGGGCTGTGATGCTATAGGTATTATGATTTCAGTTGGATGCACCATTTCAAAGCAAACAGTGGATGGATGCACCGTAACAATACTGTGTGAGGCCTTTGTTTCCCAAGTGAGAACAATAGTTAGTATATTATTATGCAGCATTGTTGTGGTAAATATTGGCTTGTTGATGGTACAACTTATTGTTGCTAATGTCAAACTTGTCAAAGTAACTTTGATTGTATCACACAAGTAAATGAGACACATGTGGTTGTGGATTTAACACGGTTTGGAAATAAGCTCTTCATATATTGCATTCAGTTTGAAATAAAAATTGTGTAAGCTCTTGATGAGTGCCCCAAATCGTCCCGGTGCTATTTGGTATTCAAGATCTGAACACAAAATGACCTGTAACAAAAGTCGCGGCTCTTGAGGAAGTGATATGATTGTGATATCTACAAAAGCAGCATTTTGTTGTTTCAGAACAGAATGTTATTAAAATAGTACTAAAAATGAAACGAATTCCTGATGTTAGGATCAACTTACATGATTGAATTTCAACAATTATGCCGGCTTGACAAATATATGTATCGTACGTATATCTTTCAAGACATTGAATTCAGAACATCACAAGTAGTTCCATCGTGTTGGATACTCCAATTGTTACACGTCATGTTTTAATTACTTTTAGAGAACGAAACCTAACAAGTAGCGCTTTTATGGAAAAAGTTTAGCTTTCATTAACTCTCTGTTTCACACACTAACATGCAGCAGAACATTATTATTTTCAAACACTTTGAAACATGAAAGTAAAGTTAAAGGTTCACACTAAGAATCATATATTTGATACTATCCCTCCTACTCGATCAATATGCTTCATTTGACATTAATTCCATATCTTACCGTCATATAACGATGGATTACAGATCAATCATAGCTACAGAATTATAATGTACAAACCAACATATCCCATTTTAGCTAATTGGCAGTTCGTGAAATATGGTACCACAGAGTATATTTACTAGATTATTTTCTAGTCAAGGAAGGTCATGGGTTGGTTGTCGTGTATTAACGATGTGCATGTTTAATTTCAGCATGTGACTATGTAAATGCTATGCATCATTTCACGAGAGTATATGGGTGAGATGTATAAAAGAAGGAATGGTAAATTTTCATCCTTGTAATTTAGCTTTTCATGAAAGCGAAATATTTTCATTTTTTACGTTGAGGAATCAACGGATTCTATCATAATGAAAGATCAACTTGCGTACAATATTTCCATTTCTTTCTCAAATATTTTACCCTATTAGCTTTAGCAAATATTTTACTAATGTACCAGAATGATTCTAGTAATTGGCCATTAAACATTCATATTGGCTGTGGTTATTATAATGTTATTTGGAGTAATTCATATCTTGCGTGCCAACCTTGTTATTGGGTGCACGCAATTAGATAAGTGCTTATTATGTCAAATATAAACTGAGTTAGATGTTTTCAAAACACGTTAACTGCAAAAATTATTTCCAATTTGGAAGGCATTTGAGCTCTTAAGCATGCTTACTGTTGTAAACATAAAAGTTTAATATGATTACAATAATTTACAAAATAATAGATACCGGGAACTTTATAACATAAATTGATGAACCCACATTTCTTATCTAGTACATGTGTGATTATTTGAAAATTAGATAATAATGAAATGAAGAAATAGATCGACCGAAGATCAACAACACACGAACTATTCTTTTTATAGCACAAATTTATTATTAGGTTTATAGGACTACGGAGCAATATTTACGGTGGATAAGGTTGCACTTGGCTGCCCAACATAATAAGAATAAATACTCAAGAGTAAACATACTAATGCAATAGCGAACTCATGGGAGAATCGCGTTCTCTTGATTTGCATGATCTGGGGAAGTCAATCAGACAGTGACCTTGAAGGAGAACTGTTGAAATCATCCATCAAAACAAAATTGCATGACTGAAATCTATGTACGAAGCGCTTGAATAGAGACACGAGCAAAGATCTGTCCTAAGGAACACAAGATGTAACAATAAAGATGTCATATAGGCCAACTATTTAAGTTCCTTTTGTTTTGAATAATAACATTATATGCAAAGTAATGATTCGATACATACAAACAATGATTTAACAGGTCTCTTTTAAAATGATTATACATTTGAAAGTTTACGGAAATGTCAGACGTATTATTTGCAAATTGCAGAAATCAAAAGCCCATTAACTAATTACAGTTCTTAATAAACAGACATAAATACAAATTCTTGCAGTCTGGTGTGTACAATAATTGGATTGGTCTCCAACGTGAACACACTTCAAAATGGGATTGTCGTTTCAATCAAACTAGTGGTTTGATTTCTTCATTGTACAACGTGATGTATCTCCTGCTGGCGTTCACCATAATGCTGTAAACGTATTTCTACAAATGGCACATTATGAAATCCAATTTACAAAAGAGTAAAACTTAAGACCTTTAACTTACTAAGTAATTTTGTCCACGTTCATCAATTAAAGTGCAGCCATTGGCAACAATAGTTGGTCAAGTAATATATATATAGGTTTTATATAGATTTTAATCTTTAATCATTATTCTCTCGCTTTGCGAAGCATGAATTGAATAATTTAAAAGTGTATGCTATTTGCTCTCTCAAATTCCCTCTAGCCATTGCTCTCCCTTTCTCTCACTTTTCTCTCCCTCTCTTTTTCTCCCATCTCTTTCTCTTGAGATGTCTTCAAAAACACTGGTAATTTGACAAAATGCCGATTATAAGCCGAACTCAAAAGTCTCTTTCACAAGTTTATTGCATATTACCAAACAGAAAGTTTGCCAAACTTGGTGCAGAACTTGCGTATGGTTTAATTCCCATTGGGGCCACCTTACGAGTATGGACTGGGAACACTGAATGGCAACATCTATCCGCTTTCCCATATGTATAATTGGGTAAATGAACCATGAAAGCCCAGAGCTGTGTAGGACATATTTGTCCGTGGGTTACATGTAAAGAAAACCACTGTACACATTTTTTCAAAACCGTGTTAATTACACAAACCCATGTTTCTGATTTACCTATATTGCAATGGGCTGTGATGCTATAGGTATTATGATTTCAGTTGGATGCACCATTTCAAAGCAAACAGTGGATGGATGCACCGTAACAATACTGTGTGAGGCCTTTGTTTCCCAAGTGAGAACAATAGTTAGTATATTATTATGCAGCATTGTTGTGGTAAATAATGGCTTGTTGATGGTACAACTTATTGTTGCTAATGTCAAACTTGTCAAAGTAACTTTGATTGTATCACACAAGTAAATGAGACACATGTGGTTGTGGATTTAACACGGTTTGGAAATAAGCTCTTCATATATTGCATTCAGTTTGAAATAAAAATTGTGTAAGCTCTTGATGAGTGCCCCAAATCGTCCCGGTGCTATTTGGTATTCAAGATCTGAACACAAAATGACCTGTAACAAAAGTCGCGGCTCTTGAGGAAGTGATATGATTGTGATATCTACAAAAGCAGCATTTTGTTGTTTCAGAACAGAATGTTATTAAAATAGTACTAAAAATGAAACGAATTCCTGATGTTAGGATCAACTTACATAATTGAATTTCAACAATTATGCCGGCTTGACAAATATATGTATCGTACGTATATCTTTCAAGACATTGAATTCAGAACATCACAAGTAGTTCCATCGTGTTGGATACTCCAATTGTTACACGTCATGTTTTAAGTACTTTTAGAGAACGAAACCTAACAAGTAGCGCTTTTATGGAAAAAGTTTAGCTTTCATTAACTCTCTGTTTCACACACTAACATGCAGCAGAACATTATTATTTTCAAACACTTTGAAACATGAAAGTAAAGTTAAAGGTTCACACTAAGAATCATATATTTGATACTATCCTCCTACTCGATCAATATGCTTCATTTGACATTAATTCCATATCTTACCGTCATATAACGATGGATTACAGATCAATCATAGCTACAGAATTATAATGTACAAACCAACATATCCCATTTTAGCTAATTGGCAGTTCGTGAAATATGGTACCACAGAGTATATTTACTAGATTATTTTCCAGTCAAGGAAGGTCATGGGTTGGTTGTCGTGTATTAACGATGTGCATGTTTAATTTCAGCATGTGACTATGTAAATGCTATGCATCATTTCACGAGAGTATATGGGTGAGATGTATAAAAGAAGGAATGGTAAATTTTCATCCTTGTAATTTAGCTTTTCATGAAAGCGAAATATTTTCATTTTTTACGTTGAGGAATCAACGGATTCTATCATAATGAAAGATCAACTTGCGTACAATATTTCCATTTCTTTCTCAAATATTTTACCCTATTAGCTTTAGCAAATATTTTACTAATGTACCAGAATGATTCTAGTAATTGGCCATTAAACATTCATATTGGTTGTGGTTATTATAATGTTATTTGGAGTAATTCATATCTTGCGTGCCAACCTTGTTATTGGGTGCACGCAATTAGATAAGTGCTTATTATGTCAAATATAAACTGAGTTAGATGTTTTCAAAACACGTTAACTGCAAAAATTATTTCCAATTTGGAAGGCATTTGAGCTCTTAAGCATGCTTACTGTTGTAAACATAAAAGTTTAATATGATTACAATAATTTACAAAAGAATAGATACCGGGAACTTTATAACATAAATTGATGAACCCACATTTCTTATCTAGTACATGTGTGATTATTTGAAAATTAGATAATAATGAAATGAAGAAATAGATCGACCGAAGATCAACAAACACGAACTATTCTTTTTATAGCACAAATTTATTATTAGGTTTATAGGACTACGGAGCAATATTTACGGTGGATAAGGTTGCACTTGGCTGCCCAACATAATAAGAATAAATACTCAAGAGTAAACATACTAATGCAATAGCGAACTCATGGGAGAATCGCGTTCTCTTGATTTGCATGATCTGGGGAAGTCAATCAGACAGGGACCTTGAAGGAGAACTGTTGAAATCATCCATCAAAACAAAATTGCATGACTGAAATCTATGTACGAAGCGCTTGAATAGAGACACGAGCAAAGATCTGTCCTAAGGAACACAAGATGTAACAATAAAGATGTCATATAGGCCAACTATTTAAGTTCCTTTTGTTTTGAATAATAACATTATATGCAAAGTAATGATTCGATACATACAAACAATGATTTAACAGGTCTCTTTTAAAATGATTATACATTTGAAAGTTTACGGAAATGTCAGACGTATTATTTGCAAATTGCAGAAATCAAAAGCCCATTAACTAATTACAGTTCTTAATAAACAGACATAAATACAAATTCTTGCAGTCTGGTGTGTACAATAATTGGATTGGTCTCCAACGTGAACACACTTCAAAATGGGATTGTCGTTTCAATCAAACTAGTGGTTTGATTTCTTCATTGTACAACGTGATGTATCTCCTGCTGGCATTCACCATAATTCTGTAAACGTATTTCTACAAATGGCACATTATGAAATCCAATTTACAAAAGAGTAAAACTTAAGACCTTTAACTTACTAAGTAATTTTGTCCACGTTCATCAATTAAAGTGCAGCCATTGGCAACAATAGTTGGTCAAGTAATATATAGGTCTAAGTAATGATTGAATTGAGACTATGGAGAGAATATTACACAATATTATGTGATGTATTGTTATTTTATCTTCTTAGTTTTTCAGAACACGTTTTATTAGGCGTAATAATATATTAAAAACATTAAAAAAATTTTGAAATGCTCAAATTTATTCATGTCTTTGATCTTAACACTTACAATATTCTCCACAAGTTTGTGCTACTAGAATGTCAGTGAAAATATCTTATATTAATAACAGGGATTAGACAACTATTTGGCAACACTTTGATCTAAATCTTGCGCTTATTTGACACCTCGTCGTTGTGGAAAATAAACATACGGTATACTAATTGGAACGGTTGACAGGCAACACTAAGTGCAGATCAAACTTGAAAATGTCTCACGAACTTAATGATGTTTGTATAATTGCATATGTAACTATATGAATTATATAAATATAAATATTCCTACCTTTATTTGAGATTTTTGTTGAGTACAAATTAAGCATAATATATTTACCAAAACGTCGTCTTACACCATTTACACATTGAATAATATGCCCTCGTCCCTAAGAAGCTGCAGTGTAAAATGCAAATTTTACAGCAAAGATATTCTGCCATAAATCATAGTGCAGACTAAAGCTGACAACCGAGATACAGTTTCATTATTGGCAGGTAATTTCCTTCCTAACCGACGCCAATTTTAAACTTTGGTGACACATATTATTATTTTTTGTTTCCTCACTTACTTTCAAGATTCAAATTTAATAAGATTTGCAATAACGCAGGGAATAAAATTAGACATAACCTATTTGTGTAACATTTCTTGCAATAACAAAAGCTTACCTATGCAGTTGTATATTCTAAATCTGTATTTTATTAGAATTTTATTAAATTCCTTTTTATTACTTACTGATGGAAAGGTTGACTTTATTATAACCCGATTTGTATTCAATATATGCTATCCAGATTTGGAAAAAAAAGCCGTGTAATTTTGGTGCAGTTATAGGAAAGGATCAATAGAAGGACATTTTTTATTACCAACTCAATCATTCTATGCAATTCATATTTTTTGGGAATATTTTCATTTGAGCATTGAGTAAATATGTAGCAGTTCAGAGCGTAACTCTGGCCTATTTAGATATGGAATCGACGAACTTGCACACTTTTGAAGTAATAGTATTGGCGTAAAGTAATTTGCAGATGGGGCTAGAGAGAGAACGCAAGTACTTGCTGTCCATTATTATACAGCTTAAGAGCTTGACCAAGAATGCTTTAGGCAGACTGGCGGTTAACAATTTATATGCCAGAACCCTTTAACCGTAAGATCACCATTTCATACGGAGCTAAATTAAATGCTCTTTTAAAATCATTATCGTGTTATTTTATCAAGTAGCATTGTTATTTAAGAATATTTGTTTATTTCAAATAATATCGAGATTTTATATGTGCATAATGCTGCTCTACAGACAATCGACTTTAAATGTAAGTTGTTTGTATTAAGTTAACTCCAATTTGTTAACGACTAGAAAAGCTTACTGGACTGAAGTAATAAATGTTTTTATAGATGATATTCAACATTGATTGACACTCCTTGCTACCTAAATTTAGCCCATGGACCCATTGATAAAAAATATAGGGGGAACATTGAATTTGAGAATTGCGTAAGAAAAGTGTAAAGAACATACCCCCCCCCCATCTCTAATTATCCTACTTACACTTGAGAGTGGTATAATCACCTATTTATCATTAATGGTCCCCGGAGAAAATTGTGTGAATTTCTTAAGATGTGTCATATTAAATAATTATATAATATTGAAGAGTGTGATCAAGAATATATTGCACGAGATAGAAAAAATTACGAGTCGAAGACGAGTGCAATATTTTCTATCGAGTGTATATACGTGATATTATTATATCAGGCTTTTGCTATGCGGTAAAATGAAAATTTAAGCTTACCAGCCACCGGGCCTAACCAATGTGTATTGTAATGTAAGCTTACCTTTTGACCTTCTTGTTTTCTGCTCTTTACTCTCCAAAGACAATTTCGGAATAATCATATATAGGTTTATTTGTAGATGTGAATTATTATTTCCTAAGGAAGGTTATCATCATCCAGAATTGCCGCGAATTAAGTTTGTGATTTTACTTGTTTATACAGTACGAAATCTCCTGTGAGCCGCGGTGTCTGTATTGTTGTGCTGTTGTATCATGACGCGTGTTGCATGCTGATACGCGTACAATATTTAAAAAAATATTGTATTGCATCCGGGTATTCTGCAAATATTGTACAATATGCAGTTTTATTGTATCGCTCAAAAGCCTGATATAAATAATAATGTACAATATTGATGTATTACGTGATATGATTAAGAGGTATGAATAGAAATTTATAGAGCGTCTAATAAATATACTGTGCAAATTCGATATGTGTGAAATGTCTTTGGTGGGTGTTGGAAAAGTTGGAACCTCTAATATCAACATTTTTTACATCCCCTAAAAAAGGTGGACTTTTTGGGGCCCCTTTTATGGTCTATTTATTTGACCCCCTTCATTTCCTAAAAAAGAAACCAAAAAAATATTATGTTATTAACTCATTACCTAAAAATTGCACCATTTGCATTTATTAATCATTAGAGTTATAGTGTTACATTATCTGAAAGCTTGAAAGTACACAATTGAATAGTGCGCGGAGAGTGTAATGTTATTTTGGAATATGCATGCCTTATCGCAAATTTTTCCATATACTTTTACCCCTCAATTTTTTGATCCCCCTATTAAGGACTGATTTTTGAGATCCCATTTTTAGGACCCAATTTTTTTAAATCCCCCTATATTTTCCTACCCTTGCCAAATTATGGAATACTCCATTACTTTATGCTGACAATTACTGAAAAGAATATAGTTGTCTGTGAAGGGGGGAGGCAATATTATGTACAATTTCACTCCAAACAAGTGATACGCATTTATTAACATAATTATAATCAATGATCAACAAGTTCAGTCCACCCAATTTGCAATTAATGAAGAATCCAAAACAGGTCAGAATGAATTTTATACGGATTAGCCTCACATGTCAATTAATTTGATTTTGTCCAGAAATCAAAGTAGGTATCATCATATTTTCTTTTCGTCTGGATCAGTTTAAGCTGCATACACCATTGAATCCCCATTAGGCACATAAAGCCATATTGTAACATTTGCTGATGGAGGACACCCTCAATATTTTTTTTATTCTGTTTTTACACGATTGTAATGTACTCCAGTAAACTTACATACCCTGCAAAAATCAAGACTTTAGCTGCTGTAGTTTTGTCAAAATCCGAGATTTTGACTAAACCGTTTTAATAGGACGGTTTATTATTATTACGAAATGTTAGTCAAACGCGTATGCGATGTTCATAACATACGTACCCCTGTACGTACATGGTGTGCGGGACGGTCATACATACACATCAAAGAATCGTACCGTAGCACGACCGACTGAGTAACATGCACTGGCGATGGTAGTAAATTCCAATTATCTTTGCTTGACCTCAGTTATTCGGCTCAAAATTAAAAGGGGACATATCTGACAGTAAAAGCTAACATTTCATTGAAAAGAAATACTAATCTATTTTTATGGAAATGTTCATTTTAAACACTTCATAGGTTTGTACAAATGTCATTATTGACATCAATCTATAAAGAAGATTCGGATCGTGTAAATTTGGTGCCATCCTAATCCAATAGGTCGTGTCATTCTAGGAAAGTAATGAGCAAACATGAAGAGGTCAACTGAAATGCCAGTGCCTATAAAATAAGCACCCTATTGAGACCGTTAAAATTCACGACAAATACTACTACACTTCCTTTCTCTAACTCAAATCAAATAAGCTAATTGAAGAATCTATTACACATGTACTGGTTTTTTTTATTACAAATGCATTAAGGATAACAATCGATGATCTAAATATCGCCTTTATTATGACAGATCAGGTACACATGATAGCTTGCGACCATGAAATGGCCAAAGATAAGAGAGAGGAAAGCTGTTTTGCCCACTTGGAATGCTGAATTCCCTGTATTATTAGCTTCTTGTTAAAATGAATGATGCATAACCCTTTCGCTTTTTGCCCAGGGCGAACAAACAACAACCAGCATAAAATGTCATCGATTGCTGATAACACACACCTGCTTCTTGAATGTAAAGCCAATGTACAGTGACAACTGTATTACATTAGGTTCTATTGTTCAACCAATTCATTACAAGTAGATGTCTGATTGTCTTAATAATCTTAAGGGATCCAAAATGAGCGTTTATTGCGTTTCGACAGTATTTTTTGTGGAACATGAGAGCACCTCAGACCTATCGAATTGCATTCTGAATACGAAGCATGTCTTTCTGATATCAAATAATTTTCATTTTTCAAAATCACAATATAATACAAATTTTATGACAAATTATAAAAATTTGATATTTTTCACATTTTGATATATAACAGTCGTCGAAGTAAATTATATAAATCTAATGATATATTCTTAAAGTGTATGTAGCAGGGAGGAAAAGCCGACGGTCAATTGAAAATTTTGACCTTTCATATTGAAGATATGGATTTTTCCCAAAAAGACCTTATTTTTGTTTGGTGTTTTGGGGAAAAAAATCCATATCTTCAATACGAAAGGTCAAAATTTTGAATTGATCGTCGGCTTTTTATCCCACCTACATACACTTTAAGTATAAATCATCAGATTTATAAAGTTTACTTCAAGTACTGTTAAATATCAAAAATATCAATTTTAATGATTTGCCATAAAATGTGTATTAAATTGCGAATTTCAAAAACCAAAATTATTTGATATCAGAATGACATTCTTCGTATTCAGAATGCAATTCGATATGTCTGATGTGCTCTAATGTCCCAAAATAAATACTGTCCAAACGTTCATACCCCAGCCCTTAAAGCCACACATAAAAATAAGTTGTGGAAATAAGAGTATAAACTGACCATTAGATACCAGTTGTAGTTCCTACTAATTCATGGCATATAATATTAGATGGTCTAGGGGAAAATTATCCCGTATTTGCAAGACTATCCGTGCCTTCAAGGTGAAATAAACCTGCTCATGTTGACAATGGTCTGGCCTGATGTCAGATCATTCCCGGGGAAAGATGACATTCCAATCTTCCCCTTTAAAACAATGGACAATATTTGTAATATATGTAAAATATTTCTTCATCTGTACCTATATACATTCTTATGAGAGGAAGAATTAGATAATTAGATTGCAAATGCAATGTAAAAATTGAGAAAAAATGTTGATAACTCGAACTTTTTCGGTCCATTCTCTCCTGACAAGTATGTTGATTGGTATTTAAACTTTAGCTTGAATTACTAAAACGCTGTTACATGACATCTACATTGGTCTGATTTTTGCATCATCACAGCCCCATTTCATATTGCCAAAGGCCAAGTATATCTCATATACCTTTTTAATCATGATATACTGACAATTTATCTCTTCCTTCATGCTAATTCTAACTTCTTTTTTTTTTTTTTGCCTTCACTTTGGCTCTCACAATCACATTCATGTATCCCTCTTACTATTCCTGGCTCTTTATTTTTATGTAACTCCTATCTTTGTAATCAAATAAGATTTTAATCTTTAATCATTATTCTCTAGCTTTGGAGACATGAATTGAATAATTTAAAAGTGTATGCTATCTACTCTCCCCAAATCTCTCATGTCATTTCTCTCCTATACTTTCTCTCTTCTCTCTGTTCTTCTCTCCTCCCTTCTCTTAATTTTTTTCGAAAAGTCTGGTAATCTGCCGACTGTAAGACGAACTCAAAGCTCTCTTTCACAAGTTCATCGCATATTACCAAAAAGAAATTTTGCCCAAATTTCAATATCTCTCACCAGCTTAAGTACGGCGAACGTGTTGCGTGGTGTATGGTTTAATACCCAGTGGGGCCACCTTACGGGTATAAACTGAGAACATATTAATTGAATGGCAACATCTATCCGCTTTCCTCCGTGGTATATTTCAAATTGGATCAATTAACCACGAAAGTACCCCGATCTTCGGAGGGGAGATTTATCCGTAGTTAATGAAGTGACATGCAGGGATGTACTTTTACACCCGCCCGAACGTTCGGGCGAGTAACTTTGCTATCGGGCAGGTAAATTGTCAAAAGTGACCGCCAGCCTGGTGGGTAAGAAAAGTATATGTCGGGCATGTACAATTTCTGTCGCGCTGGTAACTTTTATGAGTTACCTGCCCGACTGGCTAGTGGCCAAACATGATTGGGATATTCACTACATAATTGAATTTCAACAATTATGTGAAATACTGCTTGACAAAATATATCGTCCATAATATGACAAGTAGATCCAATACGCCAATGGTTACACATGAAAGAATATCTTCCGTTTCTTGGGCTCCTACCGCATTGTCCATTTGCGAGAAGTTGATGCGTCATTTGATCTGAAATTGTGCACAGCTGTTTGCAACTCTGGCCTTATTGGCAAGGTGTTTTTGGTATGCCATTGCAGGGTGAAATAACAATTTTACAGGTATATACATTAGGAATTTACTGTAATACTTTTTTTTGTCATGCATTTTTGTTATTGAAAGGTTTGAGGTAATTTTACAGAATGAAGCCCTTGTTAACCCTTGTATTTAAAAGTAAGTACTTAACTATCTGTTTCACAAACCTAACATGCATTGGAACAATTATTTTTGTGCACTCTGAAATAGAAATATGAAAGTAAATTTAAAAGCTCACTCTAACCAGTAGATATTTGATTGATACTATTCCCTCCTACTCGATCAATATGCTTCATTTGACATTATTTCCATATTTTACCGTCATATAACGATGGATTACAGATAAATCATAGCTACAGAATTAGAATGTACAAACCAACATATCCCATTTTAGCTAATTGGCAGTTCGTGAAATATGGTACCACATAGCATATTTACTAGATTATTTACCATTCAAGGAAGGTCATGGACTGGTGGTTGTGTAATGATGTGCTGGTTTAATTTGAGAATGTGACTGGATGAATTCTATGCTTCATTTCACGCGAGTAGATATGTGAGATGTATAAAACATGGAATGGTGAAATTTTATCCATGAAAAATCTATTCCGATTCAACGTATTCTAAGGTAACAGATCAAATGTCGTAAAAATATTTCTTTTTCAAATCTTTTACCTTATTACCTTTGGGAAATAATATACTAATGTACCAGAATGATTCCAGTAATTTGTCATTGAACATTAATATTAGCAATGGTATTACAATATTGTACACAATTAGATAAGAGCCCATGAGTGTAAAATGTAAACGGAATTAAAGGAATTCAAAACAGGAACTGCAAAAAAAGATCTCCAATTTGATAGAAATTCTCTTTATGTGCATTTAAAAGCTTGATATAATGTCTACTCTAGTCTTGGAAGTTTCCACAACCACACTTGATTTGCTCTCTTCACCGCAAAGAGAACAATGGTATTCCATAAAAACCTTATATGATTACAATTTACAAAACAATAGGCAATGATCTACCAAGAGGGGACTTTAAAACAATTACTCCGTATATGATATGTATGCGTAACTATTTGCAGATGAAAATTAAATGAAGAACAGACCTAAGACCAACAAAACACGTTTTCTAGTAACTGTGTAAATAGTAAAATAGATCTCCATAATAATTATTCTTTTTATTGAACAAAATTGCAACCAGGTTTATAAGAAATAGTTGAACATTTAGAGTGGATTACGCTGCGTGGAAATGATAATGAATACCCAAGGGTAATCAGACTGATGATAGCAAACTCATGGGAGGATCGCTTTCTCATTACAAAAGTTGCATATGCAAAATAGAATCGGAACATCAACCTTTAATTTCATTAAAGACTGATGATAAATATAGCAAACTCATGGGAGGATCGCTTTCTCATTACAAAAGTTGCATATGCAAAATGAAATCGGAACATCAACCTTTAATTTGATTTGCATGATTTTAAAAAGTCAATGAGACAGACTGTCAGTGACCTTGAACGAGAGCTGTTGAAAGCATCCATAAAAATGACGTCATGACTGATATCAATGTATGAAGTGCTTGAAAAGAGAAAAAAGCAAGATTCTCTCCTTGAGAACACTGAATATAAACAATAAAGATATAGATGTCACAACCCTACCTTGAATTTTAAGTCGTACCTAGTATTTTCTTTTGAATAATAACGTAATATGGAAGGCAGTGATTCGATACATGCAACTCATGATTTAACAGGTCCCTTTTAAAGTGGTTACATTTATGACCCTTTTAAAGTGGTTACATTTATGACCTTGAAAGTATTGATGTTCGAAGCAGTCAAAAAATGTATCGATTTTCATTATCTAAATCAATATATTATTGAAAGATAACACTTTGATGTTTTGTAAAAGTTCATTCTACAAATCATATACTTTGAAAACGTGCTTTATTGTTGTTAATGAGTTATGTACGTTTTACAAAAGTGTGTTGTTTCAGCCCTCATTACAACATTACTCAAGAATCACAGGACCTACAAAAGTATACCTGTGCTATTTAAATTCTTCTACACACTCGCTATGAAATGACCAATGCAATTTTTGCCAAAGCTCACTACCATTCGCAAGATACTGTGAATTTCCAAATCGTAACAGTTTAAAGTAGTTGTTACTTTAAGGAAATGTCACACTTATAATTTACAAATTACAGAAATCAAAAGTCCATTAACTAATTACAGTTCTCTTCAAGCAATAATATGTGATTTGCATAAAGAATAGATTTCTATTTAAATGTTTGTTTTCACTGATCACATTATCCCCTTTTAATTTCGAGCCAAACAAATGAGGTATTGCGATTTCATTCCAGCGTCTACAATGCGTGTACTATGCTCGCTGATCGTATTTCCACTGAACTACCTTTTGGCAGGATAAATCGAAAAAGTATTAGAAAAGTTTTCTTGTTCTACTCTAACTCTCGAAATTTCATTGCAGTGACAGGGAAAGTTTTTACCCGACCAGGGGTCAATGTATATGTTTTAGGTCAAAATGAACAGGTCATGACGAACGATGGCGCACTCCACAATATTGGAAATTGTATATATTTATACTTTAATAAGTAGAGACATTACAGCTTCTAATACACGGCTAGCGGGCTATGTTAGCACATCTATGATTACACAAATTTGGATTTTGATGAGTTTTACGATTTTACGAATGAGCAAATCGCTGAATGGGACTTTCAGGCGCTCGTCTTTGCGAATGATGTAGCATGAGTTAATCATGACGTTTGACATATTCGTTTTAATGTTCAATCGTTATTGGTCGAATTGGATAACAAGTAGTATGTATATTACACTAAATTCTATAAACATTACAAAGGGAAGAGCTATGATGTATTAATGAGATTGTTAAATAAATAGTAGTTCTTCTTTATTATTAACATGAGTGGAGAATACAACTTCATTTGTATTTATAGATGTTGTTATTACTTATTATTATTCATTGGCAGTATTTGTAAAACATATTGAGTTCTATCTATTCAGATTTGGAATGCTTTTTTATAATGTACGTAAAGATTGCCAACAAATAAAATATTCAAAATAATTCAATTTGCGCTTATTTGACACTTCGTCATGTTTAAACCACCATGACTCCGAAATATACTAATTGCAGTTAAATAAACTAGACATGCAGATGTAACTATGAATTTATAAATATAAACATTCCTACTTTTATTCGAGACAGCCGCTTTGTTGAGGACCAATTAAGCATAATATATTTAAATAACGTCGTTTTCAACCATATACACATTGAAATAATGCACACTTATCCCTAAGAAACTGCAGTGTAAAATGCAAATTTTACAGCAACAAATATTCTGCCATGAATCATAGTGCAGACTAAAGCTGACAACCCAGATACAGTTTCGTTATTGGCAGGTAATTTCCTTCCTAACTGACGCCAATTTTAAACTTTGGCGACACATATTATTAATTTTTTGTTTCCTCACTTACTTTCAAGATTCAAATTTAATAAGATTTGCGACAACGCACGGAATAAAATTAGACATAACCTATTTGTGTAACATTTCTTGCAATAACAATAGCTTACCATGTATAGTATGCTTTAAATCGGTATTTTATTAGAATTTTATTAAGTTGCTTTTTTGTTGTTTGCTGATGGAAAGGTTGACTTTATTATAACCCGATTCGTATTGAATATATGTTTTCTAGATTTGTGGAAAGAAACCGTATAACATTTTTCATTACGGCGCGAGAAGAACTCAATCATCCTATTCAATTCATATTTTGTGGGAATATTTTCATTTGCGCATCAAGTAAATAATGTGGTAGTTCAGGGCATCACTCTGGCCTTTTCAGATATGAAATCGAAGAAGTTGCACACTCGAAGCAATAGTATTGGCGTAAAGCAATTTGCAGATGGGGATAGAGAGAGGACACAAGTACTTGCTGTCCGTATTATACAGCTTAGGAGTTTGACCAACATTGCTTTAGGCAGACTTGAGGTTAACCATTTATGTGCCGGAACCCTTTAACAGTAAGATTACCATTACGACTAACCTAAACTAAACGCTTTTTTTAAAATCCTCGTCACATTATTTTATCAAGTGGCATTATTATTTGGGAATATTTATTTATTATAAATATATCGATATTTTATATGACCATAATCATGTTGCTTATTACTAGTTATTACTTATTTCTATTTTATCTACTCCATTTAAAAGTTGTCTATATTGGCTCAAATTTTGACGATTAGAAAAGCTTACTGGACAGAAGTAATAGATGTTTTTATAGATGATATTCAACATTGAGTGACACTCGTTGTTGGCTAAATGCAGCCCTTGGGTCTCACTGACAAGACGTACATCTCGGTATTATCCTGATTATGCTCAAATAGGCGGAACATTGGAATTGAGAATTGCGCGCGGACGGTGTAAAGAACATCAACCTCTCTCTCTCTCTCTTCCTCTTCTCGATCCTCTTCCTCGATCTCTCTCTCCCTCTCTGTCTTTGTCTCTCTCTCTCTCTCTCTCTCTCTTCTCTCTCTCTCTCTCTCTTCTTAATCAAACACTTATGTTTGTGTTATGTTTGTAATATATCTAATTACCCTACTTAGTCTTCTGAGATCCGTTGCCTATAGTAGTATAATCACCTATTTATCATGTATTGGTCCCCGGATAGAGTTTCAAATTTTAGATGATGGATATGCACAATAATTGTATTGCATGATATGATTAACAGATCTCAATAGATATTTGGGGACGCGTCTAAGAAGTATGCTGCGCAACATTCATATCTTTAAAATGTTTATTGTCCAAATTTGCAACCAGTTTATCACAGATTGCTTTAAATGTAATTTGATCTTTGTGACTTGATAGAACCTTAACTAAAAATCTACTTAAGAAAGATTAGCCAGCATAATTTGCAGTATCTTAAAGGAGTTCTGTCAGATTTCATAAAACCTACACCCTCGATTTTGGTCAAAGTCTGGTTTTTAACATGAACGCAATGTCTGTCTAATATACTAATCTTCATCTGAAATAGTTAAACTTAATTCAGCGTCATTCTTGTAAAAACAATCATGATTTCGTAATTAAGTTCCGGATCCGGAACCGGATCCGCTCACAATGTCTTATAATTTCAATAATTATTACAGACTTTTGTCTCTAAATTACTGCTGGGTAGGCTCTCTCATGAGTACTCAGTCTATTATTAAGAAGCTAATGTTTTCTCATTTGATTTGTTTTTGTACGAAATCTCTCAGAGCTCCTTTAAATACATTATTATTAGAACGTCAATGTCAAAAACATTGACGTAAATTTGAGAATATTACCCTTAGAGAGCAGGTTTACCATAGAGAGTTAAAATATTCTCCAATTAAAATTTGTATTTACAACGTCAACGACATAAAAGTTTCCTTAACGACTATAGACTGCAATTTTCTTAATCTTGCCATCAATCAATCCAGAATCGTATATGATGCAGAACATAATATTAATTCAAATTACAGGAACATTAGATCGGGTTGTTTATTCAGGCGCTGTTTTTTCTTTGGAGTCTCCTTCCATCAGTTAGGCCTCCGTAATATACTAGCAACTTCTGACAAGCCCTATCGAAATCATTTGACAGTGCGGTGTTTTTTGAGTTAAGTTTCAAGTGCAACGGTCAACCATCGTTTCGATTCCGAGTTTGATTGAAGAAAGAAATATCGACCAAGTGTGGAAACATTAGGTTATTCGAAGGTCTATGACATGAGTAAGTGCAACCAACTCGCGGTGTATAGATTCTTTTTTATCGAATCATAACATGAACGACTACAACAAATTTCAACATCATATTTGCTGAATTATTATCTTATGAATAAGTTTAATGTGACCTCTTAGAAATAAAGGTTCATACTGAAACCTTTCTGTCTGAAGAACTCATTTAAAATAATGAAAACTTTAAAAAATAATTTTAAGCTCTAAACAACCTCTTTTGTTCTCTAAACAACATTACAGATCATTTACAGAATAAAACCTTGTTGTTAGACCAACATAGTTCTGAACTATTCTGTCAGTTGTATGCTAACTAAGACTGTTCTATAAGTGCAAAACAAGTTTGATATGGGTCAAGGAACCTATTGAGTATTATTTTGAGTGACAGTTATCTTTTGGAGAAAAAAGGGTGAACATTTATTTCTTAGAGCGTACCGGTACTTATTGTCATATTACAATAAAGTGAGGTGTCCTTTTGTCTCATCTGACGTAAACCCGACGTGGGAAAAATGCTATTATTACATTTTACATGTTTTATGAACAAGATTCCTTTGAATGTATTTCTTACATAATTCAACGAAGTGAAATTGTATTGCTTTCTATATAATTATCACACACTGTATAAATTCTTCCAAAAGACAAATGCTATATCATGTTCTGAATTATTTGGTTACGAACAAGTCTCTTTTCAATATGCTTCTTTCATAATTTAATGTAGTGAAATTGTCTTGCTCTCTATAAGTTTCTATATTTCTATATTTTTATATAGTTTCTATTGAAATGCATTGCACTGCTATTGAGCAATACAAATACGAAAGACCGTTTTGTTAAAAGAATATTAAATATCCCTTGCATTTAAACCTCTTTACGTGTCAACTGGTCCAGTTGTATGCTAATCTAAGACTGTTCTATTGCAAAACAAGTTAAAGGTCAAGGAACCTTTTTAAATATGACAGTTGTCTTTTTGCATTTAAACCTCATTTGTCAATAAAGTGAGGTGTCCTTTTGTCAACCCGACTGTCCTAAATTTTCGTTTTTTGTTCTGAATTGTTTGAATTTGAACAAGTCTTTTCAATATGCTTCTTTTCTTAATTTAAAGTAAATTGTCTTGCTCTCTATTATAAGTTTCTGTATTTCTATATTTTATATAGTTTCTACATTATGAGCAATACAAATACGAAATTGTAATGGGCCATGCAAGGAAGGAAAGATTTGCTCATATGTAAAGTTTCCTGATAGCATATTGGTGAAAACTAAACGTCAAAAGAACTATTGTCTGGCCTCGCCTGTTGACAGTTAGCTGAGTAGTACATGGACAATATTTTAAATTACATTTTACTTGCGCTATACCTCCAAGGTGTGATCGTGATAATTAAATAAAAGATTTGCAATTCTTTTGTGGTTATACCCGCAGGGAATTATATTGTTCATATTACATGTGATGTAATTTCGAGATGGTCCATTTATATAGTTCGAATATTATGAGATTATCATTTTGATGGATATCGTACTATGAGTGTTTTCTTAATCAAAATGTTGCATCTCGTTTGACAATGATTAATGAATAAAATAGTGCCTGTTGAACCCCAAACCTACGAACACACAGTGTATTGTTTTGAAATGAAAATTGATAAATATTCAAGCTTTAAAATGAAAAAAGATATCTGAAGCAGCGGGTAATGCAATTTGTAACGCGTCTTAAAGGTGGGTGACCTGATTGACAGCCTCATCCCCAACTTTACCCTATCAAAATGCAGATTTTGGTATCAGGTGAAAGCTCATATTTTTCTCATTAATTGAAATTAGGCATTCCAAATCGGTATATTTCCGAAGAAATCGTCAAAAAACTGCCGAATTAGTCTCATATTTGGTGTACCACATTTTGACTAATTCAGCAGTTTTTTGATGATATCTTCGGAAATACACCGATTTGGAACTCCTAATTTCAGTATGTTAATGAGTAAAATAGGATCTTTCATTTTAGTATAAATTTATTACATGATCATGATGATTATCATTAATAAAAGCACTGCATACTACCAGTTTTATGCTGTATTAAATGTCGGTAATTCCATGAAGAATTTACAATGAACATTTACATTATCTTTTTGCGTGAATGCTTGAAAGGGACAACAGTTTATGTTATACATAAGTTTTAAAGAATTTGATTTTCCAAATATATCAGGTCACCTTCCTTTAATACAGCATTTTCCATTACTTAATTTTCAGCACTTAGTAGTATAGTACAAATAATAGGAGTGTGATTTTTGGCGTGAACACTAGCCCAAATTGAAGACATTGGTTAATCTATTTGAAAGTGCCCTTTTAGCCTCAACGCTAGATAAAACATCGGCTTAGTTTTGACATAACCTTTAAAATTCATTCTATCATACCATACACTTTTGGCAATGGTAATGCATTTCCATTGGAAACACTATTGTAATGTACACAATAAAGATGGAATACCACACATACAAGATGTATGCGTGCCAGAGATGGTAATGGACGTTGTCATGGTAACTGATGAACGTTCCATTTCATGAATAGTGAAATGATAGCCTCCTTGGAGCTATTTCACCAAGCTAATTTTCCATCTTTTTTCCATATTGAACAAAAAATGAAACAACTTATTATATGACTTCATTTTGATGATATTTTCTATACAAAACCCCTTAGAGGGCCTCCATTGATCTCATGTTCCATAGACCTGTTGAATTCGTTAATATCTTCTATTCGTTATTACCATCTCAAAAATTAAAAAATAATAGGGTGTCAATTTCATATGGAACATATTAATGTAACTTATGGGAGCGAATATGCTCCTTCATATTTTATGCATGAAGCAATTAAGAAACGTCGACCATGTCAGATGGCAACAAGTTAATAATGCATTGGGCAATGTTTAATTTAAATGCGTTGTATTATTTAATTTTTTTAAAACAAGAATACGTTGTATGGTGTGAAATACATGAATCCATAAAAGTATTGTTCACCTATCTATAGATAAAAAATACATTACTGTGAATTGAAAACCACTTAAGAATCTGAAAGCAAATTTAATACAATTGAAGTCATTAGTGATAATAAGCATGTATCATATCTTTTGATATCAAATTGAATGCAATTGCAGTCATTAGTGCTAATATACATGTTTCATATCATTACGTGGCTATTTAATTTTTTTTAAGATGAAGCATTATTTCTATTTTAGTTCATTATACTTTCTTTCCAAACCGAGTAATGATGAGGACTGAGTGAAATGGCGCGTGTAGTTTTTTCTATTATGGTTGCTTGCGCTTAACAGCAGACATTTTATTTTGGATGTTGAAAAATAAAAGTAAACTTTTACACTTGGAATATGGTGGTGATAAATTGGATGTCAAAAGTTAACACAATTGTTGGGTTCTTTTAATGTTGATTACTTTTGCAGTTGACGTGAATGACATTATCTTTTCAGAATACCGGTTTTGTACCCGTACTCTACAAGGTAAAACGGTTCACATTGATAAGAATTTTCAGGAAACCATTTATGATTTTATATAACAAAATACCTATAGCACCCTGGAGCACAATCCATCAACAGAACCAAATCTACCCTCATAAAATATTTTTAGTCAATTCTGTTCGGCAAATCTTGTCAATAAATTGCCCGGTAGCAACTGATGTCAGTGCCTCAAACAGAAATAAAGAAAATTCAGAAAATGATAAATATTCATAGGCATATATACATGCGTGTGTTTGCCTACAAGGTGCAATTCTTATTTGTCTGTACTTTGTGTGTGCATAAAGATTCTCCGTGATATAGTTATCACCTTCGCTTGACATGTATGCCAGTTTCAGATATCTGGACCACTATTATCATACACTCTTCTTACAATTGAATTTCGGCTAACTGAGATTCCTTCAAAGTATCCATGACCACACAACCATCAGAAACCATCATGAACTTAAAGACATGGGATATGGATTAGGCGTCAGCTGAAATAAGCTCGAAGAGAATGAAGGCAAGTTAGTGTGTTTATGTTATAAACAAGAAGATATCGGGTCCTGTCCCGTCTGTATTAGTTTTAGTCAATTGCAGACAGATGAAAAATAGGACGGACAGTTTGCTAAAGGTTGCTTAAGCTCACAGGCACCCAGATTGAAGGTCAAAATTATGATGCCTTAGTATTTATTTATTTCCATTTTACTGCTTTAAACAAAAGGGTACGCAAACAGCAATGGTAATCATAAGGGCGTCACAACAATAAACCTAGACGGATTAGGGACATCCAGGGGTATATTATACACCCTACTCATTACGAAATTGAGTGCGACATACATATGAATTGTATTACTCACTATCCACGGGACCGATGACCTAACGTCCATGCCAAAGAACTTAGTATTCTCTGGTTCATTACCCTATTCTAAATTTACCATGGGAGAGCAGAAGTGTTTTTAATTTCATTTCCGCATTAATACCCCCAACAAGTTGCCATCGCCAGGAATTGAACAAGAAACCTTAAGCGCCGGAAGCGAGTACTCACCACTGCGCCACATGCTCCCATTAGTACGCAATTTCACGGTTATATTGGGTCTTCAATGATCTCTATCCTCGAATACCTTGAAATCTCATGTAACATGAACCACCTTGACCTACCTTAAACTGACGATAAGGTGTGGTTCAGTGACGTGAATCGCGTCCGAATATATTTCAGTCCGCAACAAAAACTTTTTATAATCATTTATGTGATATGGTGTTTGAATTAAGTTTAAGGGCACAATTAAATTTGTGTGCCGTATTTAGATTCTAGTTCCTTGTCAGAATAGTAGTTTGCCATTTGACCTGCAATAATGTTGGAACTGTAAAGATTTTATAAAATGGATATTGATGTTATACCAATACCTCATTATAATACATGCAGCATTACATTTATAACATAGTTCCAAATTCATTGAGACAGTAATGTTTGCTTCTTGGAAGGTTACATATGAACAATATACGAGTACAAGAACCCTAAGCTTTAGTCACGCTCAAAAAGGGTAGATTCTTAAATTTGATAAACGTGCAATTTTATGTGAAGGAGGTTCTTTAGGTACATTGTACGTTGCAAATACCTGCCACCATCGCATTAAGACAGTATATGCACCCTATATCCTCTAGTCTATTGATTTATTTTTCATGCACAAATAAAACTGTAAGTAGTAGGCAACTTCTAAGGGAAAACTGTTCTGAATAAACGTGCCTCGTCGATGTTCAGATTACCTTGATTAAAGAAAGCTATGCACGTCAAAAAAAATCCTCTCCAGTGGTTTTATATATTGCCATTCATTTATCAGAGGACATTTATAAATTAAAAATGGTTTACATTATGTTACATTTGTCAAGATTAGACAAAAATTGTATCCTGACCATTTGGATGCCCAACTATTATAGATCGGCATAACCATGCGGTGATTTAGCTTTGATATAATAGAAAAAAATCCCTTTTGATATTTTCATACCCAATCAATTGATTTTCCTATCATATTGCTTGATTCCAATCAGGGTTGATTAAACTCCACCACTTGAGAACAAATGACATCCGCTTGATAAAGGGCAATGGAATCTAAGGTATCGGACATGGATGAACTCATGGGTATTAATATGAACTCATGCCTTGAATAAACAAGTACAGAAAGATTGAGTGGAGAACATGTCTAGGCTATGATAAATGAATAAGTTTACTCGTCCGGTATTGATTTAGTTTGAAATCTGGTGTAAAAATGTCGGGTTAGTCGAGGTCAAATTGGTCGTGTAATCACTTGGACTATAGAGCTTCTGTAGTTCTCTACCGGTTCTTTCAGTCACGCAGGCTTTCATGATAGCATCCCACGTCGAACGCGATCAATACCATCATGATGCTTAAGAACACATAAGGCAAGTGGGATGGCAGGAGTGATATTTTCAAATTTTAGCCATTAAACTAAAAAAAAACCTGCAGTGTACTTTGAAATACTAATACAATGATCTTAATTATAGAAAATTAGCTTTAGGACTTCAATAATCACATTGCTTGCATTGACCAATAATATACCAAAATCTTTTGGTGTTTTCACCCTGGCGAGAAAAATCATGCACATGGGGTGGAAATGACACCACTTATACAAATCCTTGGGTTCTTCTTTATAGAACCTATAAATACCATTCTGCGTGTGTATCAGCTTTATTTGTCTCAATATTCAAGCCCAAACACAGCTAATTCAAGCTTCCGTCCGACTCGTCTTAAGGAAGGAATACGTAAATACTCTACTCATGTTATTATTGGACATAGTAACAGCATCGTGGTGATACCTATTATTGTGTTTATACTCTTCATTACGGAAATGGTTTAACGATCAATGAACTAAACAGGAGACAGAATGCCTTTCAATCTATTCACATATAACACGAATGAAAATATTAGCTATACCCGGCAAACGTGCTTCTGAAAGCATAAATTACTTTTTACTTTCATATTTAATTAAATTTAATTAAATCTTCTTTTATATCACAATTCCTTATCACTAGTTCATAATTTGAATTTATGACTGTATATAGACGTGTAATTTTGTTTAAATTTAATAAGCAACTATGCATACTATATTTCTTTGGAAAATATATTACATAGCTTGTAACTGCACCTGTATCCAAAAATTAAATTGTATTGTAAGATATGATATGCACATATAAAGCACTTTAAATGAAAACTAATATGAATACTAGTTAATTTTTGCTTTCAGCATATTACGCTACAGCTGAGCAAAAGTATACAAAAATAACACACATGCTCACACTTACAATGTTTAACATGCCCTACTGCTGTAAGAGCAAAAGAAAATGAGCAATAACACAAAGCATACCATATAATGATTTTTATCAAATTTAACTAGAAAATGTTGCTAAGGGCGTGTTTTCTTTACTGATATGAATTAAATCCTTAAACGTTGGATATTAGTATGAAAAGACAAGCGGGTACAATGCAAACTAATAACCGAGATAAAAATTTATTACGTGATATCCCGCATATAGATATTCATGATTGGCATAACTTCCGCAAAGGTTTACAATATGATCTGCAGATTCAATTTATTATATTATAATTTAATATTAACCCTAGGTGGAACTAACTCGTATAGGAAAAAACACGAGTTATCATTGCGGCCGTTGCAATCCATTGCACAAGAACTGAACACACAGTAAAAAAAAAGCGTGACATAGCAAAGTCCTGGATATCATTTTCGACAGGATTGCGGTAAACTGCAATGATGATATAAACATTTGTGACGTTGTTGTTGTCGTCGTTGATGGTGGTGGTGGTGAATCGTGACACTCAAAATAATATAAATTAAAATCCATGTAATACAACACACACGCGTGTCAAACCAATTATGATCGTTGCAATGTAACATCTAAGCTTATGGATTTATCTTACTTTCTGACATCTCTCGGTTCAATTTTTTTCGGTTTCCCATTACACTATGGACCACAATGGCCTCATCCCAATGGCATAGTTCAATAACCTCAATTAAACAATCATAGTGCAAAATTTGAACTCAAGTTGCAGAGTATGAGTTTTAGTACCCACATTTTCAAAGGTCATTCAATGAATGTACTAATGTATTGGGATTAAAGAACTGTGTCCTGTTAGATGTTGTGGATACTAGTGTTAGCGGCCTCTAGTTATCAATAGCAAAGCGTGCTTTATTATCAAGTAGCACATGTGCAACATACTTGTCCTTCTAGTGTTTACAAATTATTGCTAATGGTCGAGGCAAATATGAGATTGAAGCATTAAGTAACCATGGGAACTGACAATGATATTTTGGACGGCAAAGTGTAAGACAGAGAAATGGTGCCCCATTATGCTACATTAATGTACCCTTCGTTTTCAATTTCCTTGCAATGTTGTTCTCAACGGAGGGTCATGCCAAGGTGGTGGTATCTATACCGGAAGTGATCGGTACTCAAGGTCAATTGCGTCAAAGCTAAAGTCTCAACGGTTTCAGTCTCAACGTCGGCGTGTCCGTAAAATTCAATCGTAATTTAGTATTTAAAAATGTTGCATTTTCATCTGGGAGGACTTAAATCAAAATCGACTAGTTTCTGCTATAGTGTTTTGACAACAAATTTAACTAAATCTAGGAGTGTCGTTTAAATACAAACCCAAATACATTATTGTGACGTACAATTAAAGTCACCCAAAACACACTTACAGAGTATTCATCCTTATTATGTATATATACTACTCCCACAGATTCTTTGATAGCATAAAAGACTACATAATTGAAACGCATTAACGTCTTACTGGTAATGCGTTCTTGATGATGTAGTAACGAAACGTCAAGGACGAGTGAAAAACACGAAAATGCCTTCACTGAAAGAATCGTCTTTTGAACATCTTCATCTTAATGCCACAGTGGATTAAAAACCCTCAAACATATAATGTCACATCGAATTGAGTCAGTAACAGCACACAATGGATTAGAGTTAGGCATTTAAAGCTGAATTCAAACTTAAGATTCAATTCTACCTTTATAGGGTAACTTAAAGCCTTAATGTACGATCTTTTTTCAGAATATACCTTTATTTTTTCAAAATTTTTGGCATATTTGTAATACTTACACATGTTCCAACTTACATCTATGAGCAAACTGTCAAATGATGATTTTCTGTTGGTCCGACATATTATCATAATTTTTCAAATTAATTATGATAATATGTCGGAACGATTCGTAAATCTTAATCTCCTACGAAGCCAGTTTGGTTACGCTCCATCCACACATGTGTAGGGAGCATAACCAAACTGGCTGCGTAGGAGACTAACTCTGAGGCCGCACTCGCCGTCGTAATCCAAAAAGTGCGAGATATTTCGAGTGATAGAGGTGAAGTTTATGATGTTGTTTCTTTGCAAAGTTCCAATGTTTTTTGCGTCTAAATGTATTGGGAACTTTCATAATGATTGCATATTATCATTTTGGAAGAAAAAAGAAAAATATAAAAATTTAAAAAGATCGTACATTAAGGCAGGCTTTAACAAGCTTTCTGATATTGTCTTTCATCATTGAAACCAATGGACACACACACTCCCTACCTCTCCCTGCCCAGGTGTACAAATAAGTACCGGCTGTTTTCAATAATGGGAAGGTAACATACTCGCTGTGGACATGATGGAGGACAACTGTGGATGTATAACAATCATCCGCAGCAACATTCTGGCCCAGTCGTTTCGATAGAGAGACGGACACTTGTGAACACAGGTTCGTTAACTTTAACTCGTTTTGTTTTCTATTGTTAGTACATTTTCCATCCATATGTGGCCACATGTGGGCATTTAGATTATTCCGCTACTATGGAAACGACCTTGTAAAGAATAATAAGCGCACCGTATGGGGTTTGTTTAACATTTGATTATTTTGATATGTTTCCAACGTTTTTATTTTGCCGAAACTCTCTCACATTATTAGACAACTTGGTGATTTAAATGCTGCGAAATTATTATAGAAATAGATTTCCGATGACCTGATATAAATGCATTACAACAATATATGTGCATTTAGTATGATACATTATGTCTGGACATTACCTGTATATAATTTATTATACTGTATTATTTATTATTCATTTTCTATTATTATTGTTGCTATGTAACTGGAAAAGCATATGTGAATAAACTACTTTGAATTGAATTGAATTGAAATTGAATTGAATTGAATAAGTGAACTTACATTTCTGAATAAGTGGCTGTCAAGATTATAAAATGATAACAAAACTGCGCATTTTTTCCTCTCTTTAAAGATGATTGCCAATTATTGCATTCATTCTAGTAATATAAACATTTATGACTGGTTTAAAGTGTTGCCTACTTCCCTGTAACCAATAAATTGACATAGTTTAATAAAGATGAGTGTTTGTGTATTTGACTCAGCAAATTTATGGTGCTCAACACTGTGTCATCTATATTATGTTGTTTCATTTTATCAAACAATGCTCATTTCTGACACTTGTTATCTAATCACACAATTTGAACACTGATGTTGCTACCGTATTTAACTACACTGCCCATGTATATATTACACAGAAAAGAGGAAATAGGTGAATATCTCAAACAGGAACTATATCATCAGCCCATATCACATTAATGGCCCATTATTGCAGTCATTCTGCTAATATAAACATTGATGACAGATTTTAAGTATTGCATGTGCAAGATGTTGTAATTGACTGTCGTAATTTGAAACCCACTTTTCTGTAACCAATAAATTGACACATTGTAATAAAGAAGAGTATTGATTATAATGTATATATCACTCGTTATCATTATGATAAAAAAAAAACTGGGTCGTTAATGTTGTTTTATTCTATATATGAAACTATGTCTATTATATCAAATTATTTTTTAATCTTCTGCCGGGTCTTCTGCCCTCATTTTGTATATTACTGTTACGTTACGTGTATGCCAATTTCTGGTACTCATAGTATATTTGAAAGCACTTTAAAGCTTTTCTAACACCCT
This sequence comes from Amphiura filiformis, assembly GCF_039555335.1. NCBI lineage: Eukaryota > Metazoa > Echinodermata > Ophiuroidea > Amphilepidida > Amphiuridae > Amphiura > Amphiura filiformis. Next base: position 74,417,383 of record NC_092631.1, read on the forward strand.
TTTGCTACACTCACTCACCAACAGCGTTAATACTGAATTTAATTCTATTCCACGTTATCTGGAGGTAACACCGGAAAGAGGAGGTATCGGGTGAATATCTCAACCAGCAACTTCATCATCAGTCAATTGAAGCATCTACACATCTGCTTCTAAGTTTAAGCTGCCTCAAGCTGAATTTACATTCGCTGAGCAAGTGATATTTGACCAATGAGGCAGAGCGGTTATATGCTGTTCTGGATTCTGATTGGTGTGTAGAATTTGCTCGTCGCTCAGCGATAAACAAATGGCCAATGTAGCGCAACAAGTTCGTTTGCTACATTGAATTTGAATATATGTATAACAGAAAACCCGATAACATATCGGATGTAAGTAACACGTAGGTCAGTGGCTTTTGAGGTTATTTGTAAATTGAGTTGCTCCAGGAAGCATCTCACAAAGTACTACACTGATCATTGATCCTAGATTTAATTATCGAAAGACATAGAAAGAAGATAGATGACCGTTGCACTTACACAATGAAATTCATGTCATTAATTTTGAATTTTGAATTAAAGTTTTTCATAATAAATTACGTAGGACAGGATGTTAAAGTATAATGTACTTGCAAAAAAAGCCAGTGACATTAAGATGTGCAAAGTATTAATATCTATTCTAAGCCAGATACTTATACATAGCTCTTTAGTTATCAAGAATTTCAAGCATTTCATTTCACAGATGATCATACGGGTATATTCCCTATCCCGGGGTATATGCCTCCTGAAAGACCGTTTATAACCAAAATAGAGATCTAGTTATAAAACTTTAATTTTTTACGTTCTACCAGCTCTTAAGGGTTGACTAAGTCTTATTGGTCAAGGCAGCCAAAAAGATCAATCTTCATTGTCTAAATTAAAATATTATTGAAAAATAACACCTTGATGTTTTGTAGAAGTTCAGCCTACAAATCATATACTTTGAAAACTTGCTTGATTTATTGCTGTTAATAAGTTATGTACGTTTTACAAAAGTTTTACAAAAGTGATGTGGTTTCAGCCCTCTACATGCTCGCTATGAAATGATTAACGCAATTTTTGCCAAAGTTCACTACCATTCGTGGGATGCTACGAACGACCAAATTGCAATAGTTGAAAACAGTTACTAATCTTAAACACCCAAAATGATTCATTTCGCGCATTCCAAAAAGGTCTGTTTTATGGATTTCTTTGACGCTCTGATAGATCCTATTTCTTTATAATCCTAGGTCATAAAGAAATTACATTTTCAGTTCGCAGCTCCGAGAGACCCCTATTGTACCTGTATGTCTTCAACTCCCAAAGACCAACCATTTCCAGTTCCGCGAGGAGCAAACATAACACAAATATTTGATGTACCCCCTGGCTTAATATTGCATTGTAGATGGTATCTGAACCGAAACGATAATAATATTCAATTTTGTAGTAATGTTTTTGTCAAAATCTGTATCGTAATATTCGGTGTTCTTGTAAATACTACTGTCAATGCAAAAGTAATCGAGTTATTCCAGAAATTGTGCTGCAAAATAATGTCAGAGTTATTGAATAATTATTATTGAATTAAGGTAAGTTTACATTGGTTTTGTCAAAATGCAATGATGTGAGTAGTACATGTTGCCTGGGGTGTATTATTATATCAGAAACAATTTTTGTAGGTTTTTCGTCCAATATGGTACAGATAATCATCATTGCGTGCGAAATGCCATGCATTTTTACATCAAGAAGCACAACAATTTTACCTCGCCTCCTGGCGGTCTGTGATATTTAGTATAAAAGCAAACGCTGACGCAATGGAAGGATCTTTAATTGCAACGCGCCTAGTGATAAGCCACGGAGAGACATTTGATAATAGTAAAATTCTATTATCATGATAAATCTGTGTGTAAGCATATTTGGTTTTCCCGCTCTGAAGCAACTTTGCTAAATGCCTCTCAGCTTATACAAGCATTAATCTAAAGTTAAGGAATTAAGGTACATAATGTCCTTCCATATACGTAGTGAGGCGTGAAATCGATTCCTTTTAAGAATGACACCTGTTTTGTCATATAAGAACACTAGTTTAACATAACGGTATGTTGGGCTTAAGATAAGAGTCAACATTAAGCGTCTCGCTCTATTCCATCCAACATCCTGCACAATTAACTGCTCCAAGGTACCTAATGCTCGGTTCCAAAACACCACTGGATCCAAAATCAGGTCATGTGTATTTCTTATTAAGTCTCCAAAGCCGTTTACATAATATTATAGCATCTATCTTCAGCAGGTACCTGTTTTAATATTTTGTATTGTACAAAAAAAATACAACGAATTTGGTTGGAAATTTGAGCACGTCCTGCAGGTACTAGCAACTAATCAGACGATTGAAAAATGCTTTTTCCTAATCACTAAATGCATATCGTTTGTATCGACAGTGCAAAGATGCCCCAAACGGTTACACAAGGCTTTAGTTGTATCTTATGGTGTAGGTTACACAGTATCACTTTATTATCACAGCTTACGTGGGCACTTCTAGAACAATGTAAGATAATATTTAGGGCATTTCAAGATTACAAGCTTGGTAGGTTGTTTTTTCAACATGCATGGATTAATACCGAGTGACGGAAATTTGTGTTCAAGTGTATAACGTATATTGATTAGTCAAATCCCAAATTGATTGTTGAAATATTACTAATTTTATTTGTGTTAGTGTCATGTTCATTATAATCATTATGAAGTAATTATATCATAATTGCGCTCCTCAATAATAAAAAATACAAATAAATAAATGTTGGGATTTAAAACGCGTGACTTATATCTACTAAGTGGATCTTCATCATCATCACCTTCATGTTCTCTTTGCAAGTAGCTGCAGAAGTAACAATGGAAAAGGAGGAAAAGGGTTAAGGAGCTGCGCAATTTCCCAACGGCGTTCTACCAGTTCCTTCCCACTATCATTGGACCACCCCATAAATTGTTTGACAACTCAATTTTTAATCCATTTAAGGGTATACGAGGTATTGTTGGTCGAAGCAACCAAAAAAGTAGATTTTCATTATCTGAATCAATATAATATTGAAAAATAACACTTTGGTGTTTTGCAAAAGTTCATTCTACAAATCATATACTTTGAAATCTTGCTTAATTTATTGTTGTTAATGAGTTATGTACGTTTTACAAATGTTTTGTTGTTGCAGCCCTCTTTACAACATAACTCAAGAACCACAGGATCTACAAAAGTATATATGTGATATTTGAATTCTTCTACACGCTCGTTATGAATTGAGCAATGCAATTTTTGCTAAAGCTCACTACCATTCGCAAGATGTTGTGAACTACTTTTTTTCTGCTGCTTCGACCAACAATACATTGTATAACCTTAATCGTCTATATTTTGTAAGAACGCATAATTGAAAAGGTGCGCCACAAATGTGTGCCACAAACTCACTTACATCCGCCCCATTTGACCTGCTAAAAATAATTATTACTGCCCTTCTTTCGGCTAGACAACCATTTCTTGGCCCCAATGACTATACACTTACTTTATGTTAATTTTCTATAAAACAACATTGGTAAGAAAGTATTTTCACCAACATTTTCATAATCTACTCTGGAAATTCTTTCCACTCGAAACATAATTATACAAACATTTTAATTTACATTGCAATTTTACATTCTATGATTCCAGCCCTAGAATTCATCTTACACCATCCAGATAATAATATTTGAAGAATTGTTTATATTTCATGACCCCTTCAATTGACTAGATCATTATGAAAAATCTATTTTAATTTGCCTTTGACATATATTGGCTATATGAAGTCAACACAGCAAGCGTAACAGAGTGTGGTAAGTTCTGTAAAGATTGCAATAGACAATACTCCGCCATGTTAACTGTACAGTCACCATAGGCTATTTAATAAAAGGCACTAAATTTAATGCCCACGTGACCCATGGGCGCCGCCATACCAAGACCACCAAGTGATTAGTAGATGTGCTACAATGCTAAGAGATAGGAATGTTCAGACAAATATCATCAAAATTGCTGATAATGTAAAAGGCAACTTAATTACACATTGAGGGAATCTGCTTTTTAAATATGTTTTCAAGAACTAAATTTTGGAAGTTTTAACCGACGGGGGAAAAAGTTATCGACGGAAACTCTTACAATAATACTACAAAGTTGCAAAAAAATGACAAATTTGCTAGAAAATTTGGACATGCATACCGCTATTCCAATTGAAACACACAGGAAGACCACCCGCTATGCCATAGGTTACTTTTCCAGACATCCTGTCTAGAAGCTGTAATGCCAGCGCCCATCTGGTCACGTGGGCATTAAATTAAGTGCCTTTATTTAAATACCCCAAGACGACTGCTGTAGTACGCCAAAGTTAGTTTCAAGCTCTAACGTTTTGCGGCAAATCTGTTATTACATTGTGCAAAATTTCTACTCTAAGTGCCGTGTCATTATCGACTTTTGCATTAAAATATACATAATTAATAAGTCATGGTATTAATTTTCTTTACATGATTTTGTGAATTCCTTTGTACACTGTTTTCCCTTTAACAAACGCAGGTAGAAAGAATAAGTCGTATGTGATCATTACTGTTCCTTGGTTTTATTTCATTTCCAGGCTGGTATTATTAGACTTTATTTAAAATAATAGCTGTTGAATATATCCTAAAATATATATTATTATAACATCTGTCTTTAAAACTCAATTTTTATCTGAAGCTTTCAAATGCTATAATGGATTTGCATTTTTAAACACTTTCAACAGACATAAATGTCTGGTATACCATTTTTATGCTCAATTAAAATCACTTCAAACATGAACGTGGGTGCTCAATCGGGTATGTTGTAACAAGAGTCAGCTGTCCTCAATTCATTATGCATTGTCAAGGAATATATAACTAACATATGTTGCGTTATAATAGTAACTTTTTCACTGTTAGACTGCTAATGGAATCACGTTTATGACTGTTGACTACAGATGGTAAAAATGACAATAGTGACATAATAGTCAATCAAACCTTAGACAGTCTAGTCTAGTTGGTGTATATAATTGTAAGATTGACGCAATTGATATTGTAGATATCAACGTGGATGTATCATTATTTTATATTTCCATATTTGACCTGATAATAATAAATTAAAGAGATGTTAAAGATACTTTGATATCAAATGTTTCAACCATATTTCAAGCATGAAATGTGAGACTAAATTACTAGCTCATCACTAAGACACACCTACTAACAACTGAATAAAAGAGCAACGCCAGGAGATTTCTGCTTCGGAGAAATATATGTTCGATTACCTACTGCCGGCCTCTATTTTTACTTCAATTTGGACTATCAACAACAATTAAGCCCCGAGTACGCATGGACTCATTGTGTAATTATTAGTCCTACTCTATAACTGAAATTTCTCAGTTAATCTACAGGCTGTGCAATAATTTTCACAGTAGTGAGTTTTCGACATTCAATACATTACTACTTTTCTGTGGAACAATGAGTTTTATTTGCTTATTTGTTTTTCTGAGGTCACTCAACTACCAAAAGGTTTCCTAAATACGCCGATAATAATTCTTTTCTCTTTTATGTCAAGCTATTTTTGTGATCAGGTCGAATCTTCTGAGTCTGCTTCTTATGCTTCTTCTTCCGATTCTTATAAAATGAGCGTTCAACCAAACTTTTGCAAAAATCTTTAAAATGCTACTCCTACTCTAAATTAAACGCCATGACCACCAAACCTGATCAAACAACTTTAGTAGCTAAAGCTTAATACAAATTGTACCCAGCTTGGGGTCAAAGGCCCACAAGGGTTAGAGTGCAGTGTGTCCAATAGGGTGCAAATAGGTCATTCGAGCTAAATGGTTATACGGTATGGGATCAAATGTCAGAATTTGGCCGATTGGCGTTTAATGTGGTGCAAACTATCCTTGGTACGAAGCGATCATGAAGAAATCAATCTGTAGTCAAAGGTCATACCGAGCTCGATATAAAGCGAACATGAAATGTTAAAGTTTGCCCATTTAGGCTTACAATTGACCAAAAACACCTTATTGAGAGTAATAAATTGTTTATAATAGGTGCGGTCAAATGTCATACATAGGTCATCAAAATCAGGTGTCACCGCCTACCATTCGCGGCTCTTGAGCCTCGGCAGCTCTAGTGTATATTTGTCAAGTGGTTACGTGTAGGCCTGCGTGCTTGTCAATTTGAAGGTCGTCCACAGATTGTTTTATTTTCGTCACGATGCAACGAAACGGGTTTTTTGCCCTGTTCTTTACCAACATTAATCTGGTTTGCCAGAAGTTGAGTCTACCGATTCCATTCATCATTTGATATCGGCGAGATCAATTGTGATTACCTTTAGATAAGTTAAATATTCGATGAAATTAACCTATATTGAACTCTCCTTATTGCCTCCTGTTGGGAAAATGTGTAATAATGCTAATATATATTCTATTTGAAACCGGGTGAAAAGAGCGGATTTGGATCAATAACATTGTAATGTATCTATCTACTAAAATAGCAAAACATCAGGTCGACCCGATTGATTAAATTTGTATTAAGCCAAGGTGGATACATTTTAAAAAGATATTAATCCTCATTTTATACAGCAGAGGCGGATGCAAACCCCTAAGGTTTATCATCCATCAAGTTATCATGTTAACCGTATGACTTTCATCATCTGAATCACTTTTTTGTTTGTATGAGAGGGGCGTGCAGCACCGAATGTGATGACAATAGTCTTTGGTGATTGAAACTGTCTGAACATTGTTATCAGTCCTAAAAGATATTGAAAAGATCTGGGTTGCTATTTAAATGATTAATCCATTAAACTATAATATTGATATTTCAGTTAAAAAGTATATTTGGTCTAAAGAGGACGCTGCATTTAAATGTTTAAAATGGCCATACAATAGCGAACTGTACGGGTTTATTAGGTAATCACCGCATCGGTGATAGAGTGTTTTTGAACATTTTCATCACTTCATCCGATCGTCAGCTGCACTTTTGAATGATGTAGGCCGGGTCTGACTAACAGGCTTATCGCACTCAACGGGTCACTTACATGTATTTGAAATGCAGCACATTAGTTTGGCTTTAGAAACATTTTTATTGAGACAGCGCTTGCCGGTGATACAAAAGCTCTTAAGAATTCGAACAGTTCAGCTAATTTGATATGTTGTGAAGCTTATGTAAATGCAAGCCACGTCCTGCGTTTGGTAGGTTTTTGTAAAATAGATTTCTTAACATTATAGTAACGGTGTACAGACTCGTGGTTAGCTTAAGGTCATTACCTTAGGGAATTTGTTTTCGTTTTATTTTTGCTAGAAAATTACACAAAAATCCAAATGAAAAGTAATATCATGATTTCTTTTTCAATTAATACATTTCTTTTCTTCGCTGATAAAAATTTGAAAAAAAAATATAGGACAACACTGCTGCAGGTGGTTGCAACATATGCAGTGGTTAAGTTCCCTTCATGGTAATTCCAAACTATTGATTTTCATGTTCAACATTTGCTGATTTGATATCGCGATGGAAAATTGATTTCCCCCGAAGATTCTCTACCTTGTAATCTGCAAACAGTGATTTTTCATGTCAGATGTTTTCCGATGTTTATAATAATGTTAAATCGATTTGTTATAATTGATAGTGTGTAGGAGTACAAAATATTTTCAATTATTATGTGATGTTAGAAAAATTAACATGTCGGTAGTTTGATTTGATAATAATCAATATTGATTATAATTTCAAATTAGATACACAATTTTCGATTCAAGTCATGCGATAAAGGTTAAACTTTATTTGTTGAAGATCTCAAGATTGTAATTATTCTGGAATAATGATTGCAAATTTTACTTTCTTGAATTAAATAGAAAGCTTGTGAGGCAAAAAGTATATAGTCTAGTTAATAATCACCTTTGATTTGAATTAAACAATAACAATTTTAGTGATACACCATGGTAAATACAGAAATTGACTTTCAAGTACATATTTTGTTTTCATAAAACCCACGTATTTTGGTACTTTTAACAAACAACTCTAAAAAATCCTACCTAAGTGAGCTGTCTATCAAAACAAAACAAACACTAATCTTATGGTCGATGATTGTCTCTTTTTGCAAACCTCTCCATCCTATGCAAGCAAATCAAGGAATTGAATTACATAAGAAACAATCAAAGGTACCAATCGTAATAACAATAAGCCGTTTCTGATGACAGAACAGGAAATACTAAACAGATGCATATGGCTGAATTAAATTTTGAGGTTACACCTTACTCTAAAGTTTGCCTAATAGTTACCAGGAATCTCTAGCAAGTATTATATACGGTAATTGAACCGCAAATATAATAGCATTAATATTATATTGTTCTTTTAGTAATGTTTCTGTCAAATTCTGTATCGAAGCATCCTGTTTTCTAGAAATTTTACTGCAAATACAATGTTTAAATACTTATTATGGACAATTGAGGTAAGTTTACATTGGATTTGTAAAAATGTAATGAATTGAGTTGTATATGTTGCCTGAGGTGTATTATTATATCAGACACACTTTTTGTAGATTTTTCTTCCATATATGGTAGAGATAATAATCACCGAGTGCGAAATGCCATACATTTTTTACATCGAGAAGCACAACGGTTTTACATCGCCTCCTGGCGGTTTGTGATATCATAAAAGCAAACGCTGACGCAATGGAAGGAGCTTTAATTGCATCGTGCCTAGTGATAAGCCACGGAGAGACATTTGATAATAGTAAAATTCTATTATCAGGATAAATCTGTGTGCAAGCATATTTGGTTTTCCTCGCTCTGAAGCAACTTTGCTCTCTCAGCTTATACCAGCATTAATCTAAAGTTAAGGAATTAAGGTACACTATGTCCTTCCATATACGTAGTGAAACGTCAAATCGATTCCTTTTAAAAATGGCACCTGTTTTGTCATATATAGAATTTAACATAACGATGTGTTGGGTTTTATAGTCGAGATAAGAGTAAACATTAAGCGTCTCGCTCCATTCCATCCAACATCCTGCACAATTAACTGCTCCAAGGTACCTAATGCACTGTTCCAAAAAACACCAGATTCACGTGGTTTTCTTACTAAGTCTCCAAAGCCGATGACATAATATTGAGGCATATATCTTCAGCAAATACCTGATTTAATGTTTTGTATTAAAAAATACAACGATTCTGGTTGGAAATTTGAGCACGTCCCGCAGGTACTAGCAACTAATCAGACGATTGAAAAATGCTTTTTCCTAATCACTAAATGCATATCGTTTGTATCGACAGTGCAAAGATGCCCCAAACGGTTACACAAGGTTTTTCTTGTAGCTTATGGTGTGGGTTACATAGTATCACTTTATTATCACAGCTTACGTGGGCACTTCTAGAACAATGTGAGATAATATTTAGGGCTTTTCAAGATTACGAGCTTGGTAGGTTGGGGTTTTGTTTTTGGCACAGAGATATGTTATAATTTACATAGATGACGGACATTTGCGTTGAAGTGTATACGCAAATTGATTCTTTTCATATCCCAATATAAATAATTAATTGTCTAAATATTAAATGTTTTTGTTAGTGTCTTGTTCATTATAATGATTATGCAATAAATTAATTAATTAATAAATAGATAAATAAATAAATAAGTAAATAAATAAATAAATAAATAAATAAATAAATAAATAAATAAATAAATAAATAAATAAATAAATAAATAAATAAATATAAATATTCAAAGAAGAGACCTTCCAGAATAGGTAGTCGTTACTCTGAGTTTCATGCCAAAAAGGCAATCGTTAGACGACACGAATTTGGAGGAACAACCATTTCTTGACAATGCTCCTGTTTTTGCAGTGGAGCATTTTCTAGCTATCTCCGATAAACAGACAGACTCTGGGATAGTCTTTGGCTGTGTTGACACCATGGAATATATATTCATTCACATTTCCAAGAGATAGCGCAATGCTGAATGGTACCGTTGTAACCTGTTGGTGACTATATACAGGGGAATATCCAAGGTCATCTAGGAGTACGTACTTCGCGAGATGTCGATGATGATAATATTAGAAAATCATATGAGGACAGCGTGGTCGATTTATGTGAACTGTTGATCCACACTCAAAAAATAGTTAGATGGAAAACTTAATTTTAATTTAATTCCAATCCAGTTTTCACATTCAAGATTATGATATCATGATACTGTGACCACAAAAGTGTGAACTTATTTTACTTTATCCAGACAATGATATTTGATGAATGTGTACATCTCTCCTGATCTTACACTTATTTTTTATGTTAATTGGTCAGAAAACAACATTGTAAGAAATTATTTTCACCAACATTTTCCTGATCAACTCTGGAAATTCTTCTCCGCTGCGTGAGCTTATGCAAAGAGTATCACCTTATATTCATCTGATCTATTCGCTTATTGATTCCATCATACCTGCTGCAGATAGATTCTAGCCCTAGACCCCTTACATTGACTAGATCAATACATGAGAAGTCTACTTTGGCTCCTAGTTTTAATTGACCGTTGATGTTGACATCTATTGGCTGTGGGACATCAACACAACCAGCGTAAAAGAGGTCGGTAAGTTTTGCACTGATTGCCATAGACAATTTCCCGCCAAGTTGAGGGATCTAAAATGAGCGTTTATTGCGTTTCGACAGTATTTTTTGTGGGACATGAGAGCACGTCAGACCTATCGAATTGCATTCTGAATACGAAGCATGTCTTTCTGATATCAAATAATTTTCATTTTTTGAAAATCACAATATAATACAAATTTTATGACAAATTATAAAAATATGATATTTTTCAAATTTTTGATCTACAACGGCCCTCGAAGAAAATTGTATACATTTAATGATATATTCTTAAAGTGTATGTAGGAGGGAGAAAAAGCCGACGGTCAATTGAAAATGTTGACCTTTCATATTGAAGATATGGATTTTTTTCCCAAAAAGACCTAATTTTTTTTGGTGTTTTGGGAACAAAAATCCATATCTTCAATACGAAAGGTCAAAATTTTCAATTGATCGTCGGCTTTTCATCCCAACTACATACACTTTAAGTATAAATCATCAGATTTATAAAGTTTACTTCAAGTACTGTTAAATATCAAAAATATCAATTTTTAATGATTTGCCATAAAATATGTATTAAATTGCGAATTTCAAAAATCAAAATTATTTGATATCAGAAAATGACATTCTTCGTATTCAGAATGCAATTCGATATGTCTGATGTCTCTAATGTCCCAAAATAAATACTGTCCAAAAATCAATTAGTCAAATCAAGCGCTAACGTCCAAAAATTGGTAAAATTTGTCATAGTATCCCACCCTTAACCGTACCAAGCCTTATCATCGTTTGGAAGTTACGCATACACAATTTAAACTGATTTAAATCAAGTAGTACAAGTAGATTATCGGATGGAAACCCTGCATTACGAGTTATCTGGTCACAAGTGCTTTAGTTTGTTTGATGCATAGAAATTGGGATGTCATTTCAAGTACAAAACCTTCAGGTAAATCTACTAACTTCATGTCACCATGAAAGAATATCTTCCTTCTGTTGTGTGTCACACCGACTGAAAGGTTATAGCTACGTGCTTGTG